>NW_004443957.1:13204504-13273357 GCF_000243295.1 Trichechus manatus latirostris | reverse complement strand
TATAAAGAAAATGTTCTACATTCTACCTTGGTGAGTAGCATCTGGGGTCTTAAAAGCCTGTGAGCAGCCATCTAAGATACTCCACTGGTCTCACCCCTTCCAGAGCAAGGGAGAATGAAGAAAACAAGATACAAGGGAAAGCTCAGTCCTTTGGACTAATTGGCCACAACTACCATGGCCTCCACCAGACTGAGTCCAGTACAGCTAGATGGTGCTTGGCTACCACCGCTGACTGCTATGACAGGGATCACAAGAGAGGGTCCTGGACAGAGCTGGTGAAAAATTCTAACAAAATTCTAACTATACAAAAAAAGACCAGACTTACTGGCCTGACAGAGACTGGACAAACCCTGAGAGTATGGCCCCTGGACACCCTTATAGCTCAGTGATGAAGTCACTCCTAAAGCTTACCCTTCAGCCAAAGATTAGACAGCCCCATAAAACACAATGAGACTAACAGGGCACAACAGTCCAGGGACAAGGACCAGAAGGCAGGAGGGGACAGGAAAGCTGGTAATAGGGAACCCAAGGTTGAGAAGGAAGAATGCTGACATGTCGTGGGGTTGTTAACCAATGTCATAAAACAGTATGTGTACTAACTTTAATGAGAAACTATTTGTCCTATAAACCTTCATCTATAGTACAAAAAAAAAACAAGTTCTGTGCTTAAACACTGCACCATATGCCTCAGTAGATAGTATAATTCAAGCTTCCTCAAAGAGTAATCCGTAGACTGCCCATAGTAGCAGACCTACTCCATCAGAATCTCTCAGAGTTAAGGCTGAGGAATCTGCCTTTGTAACAAGCCTCCTAGGTAACTGTTGGGCACACCAAAGTCCAAGAACTCTTAGTGAGGCAAAAAGCAAGGTGTGGAGTCAGTTAGGGCAGGTTCCACTCCATCTTCATCTCTTACTAGCAATACCCAAAAACCGACTCATAGCAACCCTATAGGACAGAGTAGAACTGCCTCATAGGGTTTCCAAAGCTGTAAATCTTTATGGAAGCAGACTGCCTTGTCTTTCTCCCACAGAGAAGCTGGTGGATTCGAACTGCTGAACTTTTGGTTAGCAGCCAAGCACTTAACCACTGTGCCACCAGGACTCCTTACTGGCAGTGTAGCCAAGGACAAATTATATAACTGTTTTCTCATTTATCAAATGGAACTAAGAACACTTTGTTTTTAGGATTTTTATAAATATTAAGAAAAAAATTTGCATAATAAATGGTATTTTGATTGTTAATATTATCAGAACAACCGTATTAGTTGGCTTGACTGCAGGGTGTGTACAATCAATTAAAGGCAGAAGGAAAGTCTATGTTTCTTTCATTGATAATGTCCTGAGCCTGTGCATCCTTCCAGATTGTGAGGAATGGTTTTGCCCTTTTGGGGCTTTGCTGTTGTTATCAGAGGAGGGTGGTACAGCAGAACAAATAGGAGGGGCACCAAAGCAGGGAAGCATGAAAGAACTTGCATACAGTTCCTATTGGCCAGACAATACCTTGAAGCTTGGCTGGTGGGACACAGGAGATTGAGCAGCGTTTGAGAAAGTCCGTTCCCTCTGAGCAGGAAAAGGTTGCATAGTTCACCAAAGACTGGTCTGGAATGCCGCAGTCAAGGGGCATGCAACTCACAGCCCGGTCCCAGTGCCCAGAGGAACACGTGAGCAGAATTTCCTTCTAGAAACAGAGAATTTTCCTATGTCAAGGTCACATAGAAAGGCATATCCAGATAATTTATAGGCTTTAGAAGAGCTCTAGAGATTATTTGTCCAAACATTTAAAACAGGTAAAATTATTTTGTCTGTCCCCTTTGTGGTACCATATTGTTTTAATATATAGCCTCATATGGTTTTCAATGGCTGTTTTTTTGGAAGTAGATTTACCAGGCCTTTCTTCCAAGGTGTCTCTGGGTAAACTTGACTCTTCAACCTTTTGGTTATCAGCTGAGCACATTAACTATTTGCACCACCTAGGGACTCCTAGTCTAACAATGCCAAGGTATAATCCTGATGAATGTAAGAGAATCATTACATGGACATGCTCCTCTAGCCCAGCTCCATTGGATGCCCTGCATTTGCTCCACTAGGTCTGTTATCTAACCTTTTCCATCCTGTTCTGGGCCCAGGGACGCCAGCCTGTGAGGAGTTCATGCCTTTGGCTTGTGCTTGAGTTCAGGCCCCGGGACACGCTAGCAGGATATCGGTGAGAGAGGGAGTACAGCGAGGTTGGGGAGCTTGTCTACCTGGGGAGTTGCTATAGGCTGGCTGCATCCTTTGACGGCTTTCCCCACACGGCTCCTGCTCTTTCTGTGGGTTCTGCTAACTGCTCCCCACACTCATCCTTTCAGACCTAGAGGTGTTCACAGAGACCCTTTGCCCTGGGATACTGCACCATTTCCTTGTGATTTCCCTGTACCCTGACTACACCTCTATAAACAGCCCCTTTATTAAATTCTCCTCAGAACACTCACTTTCGAGCATGCCATCTATTTCTGCTAGGACCCTTACTGGTAAGCCAACTGACAATGCTACTGAAAAAAACAAAACAAAACAAAAAAACACTTTTACTGCGAACCATGCATAGTATCTAAGGACTGCTGGCAGTTCATGCAGGCAAGGCCCCTTCCAAACCGTGTGGAAATCAGAAAGATTCTAGCCATTTCCCTATCATTTTCAGTAGGTTAGCCCTAGAGTTGGTGGTGTTGTTAGGTGCTATCAAGTTGATTCCGATTCATAGTGACTGCACGTGACAGAGCAGAACTGCCCCACAGGGCTTTCTAGGCCATAACCTTTACAGGAGCAGATCGTCAGGTCTTTCTCCCGGGGAGCCACTGAGTTCGAAACACTGACCTTTTGGTTAGAAGTTGAGCGTTTAACCATTTGCACCACCAGGGCTCTTGGTTCTAAAGTACATTCCCATTAATTAAATGGACTAACATTTACTGAGCACTTAGAAGGGCCAGGTCCTGTACTAGGATTGGATAAGCCAGATGTCCTGAAGGAGCTAAAAACCTACCAGAGTTGTAAGATACATGTTCAAACAGTGGCTCAAAATGTCTGAAGGAGGAATAATGTAAAGAAGGGGAACGGGAAAGAGGAAGGGAGGAAAGGAACTAAAGAGAGAAAATGCAAAAGATATATTTTTACTGGTAATATCCTACCCCCTTCTATAATGATTTGAGAGAATATGACAAAAAGAATGCCAACAATAAAATCAAAGAAGTAGAAAACGGAGACCAAGAAGAAAGAAAACATAGATATGTAAAACTCAAACACTATAATATATGTAATATGATATAATCAATGTAAGTGTAGAAGTAAAACTGCACTATGGGAATTGGAGGGGCTGCTCCTCCCTGGGCAGGGAGGTAAAGAATTTGGAGCAAGTTTCAAAGTAGGTAGTGCTGTAGCCGGCCTTTAAAAGATGATAAGGACTTCCTAGCAGCCAGAGGGAGACAGGAGGAGAAGGTGCTCAGATTCGGGGGAGAGGGGGAACAGAATGAGCAGGACCTAGAGACCTGTGAGCTCATGGCTAGTTTGGGAAAAAGCACAGCAGTTACTTTAGCCACTGGTTACCAAAGACAGAGAGGGGAGATTCTGCGGCCGAGACAGCCTTCCCACCAGGAGACCACAGTGGCTCCAAAGCCAAAGGTAAAATGACTGGTGAAAGCACCTGTCACTCCCTGACACCAACTCCTGGCTAGCGGCTCCTCCAGGCTTCCCAATGTTTCCCTGTTGCCTGCCAGAGGGACCCAGTTGAAGCCAGACACATTTTCCTGTTTAGCTTCAATTCTTGCATCAACAAAAAGCAATTATCCCCCGTCTTGTGATCACGAGCCGGGATTGTATAATTTCCTTAGTGGGGCCAGTCACAGGTGACGGGGCGGTCAGCTGACCACACCAGATTGTTGGCAAAGGAAAAACCCTCATCTTTTCCCTCTCAACCCAGATTCTGCCCCTTACACACTGATCACAGCCTGGAAGTCTGGCTCAAACCACAATGATTCACTCATCATTGAAAGAATGTCTCTCAAACTCTGCATATACTGCCGGATTTTCTCCTTGCTTTATTAGGTATTGTCTGTTTCGTCTTGAGTTTCCTAATTTTAATGCCTTGCTAACGTCGTCTTTCCTTCTCTCTCTGCCTTTCACTCTCTTTACCTGTCATATCAGTGGATTCAGTCTCTACCTTCTTTTTGCTCTTTTTCATTCTTTCTGTCTCTTTTCTAGTGTGACTACCTTTATCTGGGTTAAGATAGGTTTAAGAACAGGTGATAAGGGCTCTGCCTTTCTGACCAAAGTAACTGACAACATCATTAGACCAAGAAGCTGGTGCCTCAAGACATATTGCAACTGTTTGTCTAGGCAGAACCTGAAACCAAAGATTGTGTCTTTAACCCCGAGCTTTTTCAGGTAAGGGTGATGTAAGAAGTTGAAAATGGATAATAGTGGCAGTTGCTCAACATGATGTACACCATTAATAACACTAAGGTGTACGTGTGAAAAATGTTGACATGGCTAATGTTTTGTTACATACATATTTACCACAAGTTAAAGGAAAAAAATAAAATGAGTCTGTAAATTCTGACCATCTCTAAGCAAGTGAAATTCTCCCATGGCTTCACAACCTGTATAAGGAGTCAACTGGTACAAAACAAAAAAACTTTCCCATCTTCCAAGCCGTTGGTATCTAGCCAACCAATCATGCTTCCACTCCTTCCTCATGACACCACAACTTTCCGATGCTCTCCTCATGCACCACTCATTATCCGTTGTCTAGTGCATCGTTTATCTCATCGTATGATATTTTCTAGTGGTTGATTGCAAGTTTAAAGTTCCTCTGTAGAGCATTGTAAGCTCTTTAAGAGAAAGATGGAAAATGGAATTCTTAGCTGAGAATATACCACCACGCTCAGAATAATACTAGCCAAGAGTTTAGAGTGCTATGTACCTATCATTTTACTAGAAGCTTTATGTACCTATCATTTTACTAGAAGCTTTTTTATTTTTTCCATTAGTCATCATCATACCTTAATGAGATAAATACTTCTGTTTTAATCATTTTATAAAAGTTGAAATGGGCTTAAAGAGGTTAATTTTGTCTTGTTTTTTTGTTTTAAGTTACAAATCTAGCATGCAATGGAGCCAAAATTTCATTCCAAACTGGTCTTCCAAATCTGCTAGTAGAAACTTGGGAATTTGAACCAAAGCTAGATAGAATGCCCATGTTAACAGATTTACGGCTTTTTAGAGAGAAAATCAGGCTCTCCTTCCCAGCCTTCTTATAGGAGGGTTGGGGGGCTGAACAGTGAACCATAGATAAGCTGATTGAAATCTCTCTTCTCTCTAAATTGTGGACACGTCTAAACAGTGGCATTGTCATCTTGAGGCAAAAGTGGGGGACGTAATTTCTGATAGGAAGACAAAAACATAGAAGAAGACTAGAGTAAGCCCTTCCCTGGTTAATCAGAATTGCACATGCTCTTATGTACCCTGCATTTCTATAAAACCTGCTTGTCCTTGCTTGTTAGAGTCCTCATTTTTCCTTTCAAATAATTTAAAAACACCTGCCCTTCCCCAGCCCAGCCAAGGAGAAGAGCATGAGTAGCTCCCTTACCAGGAACTTGGTCCTGTTGACCATGGACTCCAACTCACCTGCATGGGCCTGAGGTACTGCCCGCTCCTGGCCTGAAGGGCAAACCCCCGTTCACAGGTGACAGCACACTTCATGTGACCTGGGCCACCAGAGGTACAATTCACCGCATCCGTGTGATTAAGCAGCAATGGTGCACAGCTGCCCTGCTCCCCGCAAGGCTGATGGACACAGCTGGGAAGGATAGAAACAGAAGGCTCTTAGGGCTGGCTCCGAACCAACAGGCAGGCAGCAGGAGTGACTTTACACCTCCCTCTGGGAAGTGCCTCTAAACCAGGGAGAACAACTATTCTCCAAAACCTACGTTAAACTCGTCACCTCCTTCTATATTTCCCGGAAACATGAACAGTGGTAACTGACTTCTGTGGCTGTCACAGGAGGAACTAGATTTAGGTGATGGGGTGAGGTAAGGGAGTGCCTGAGAGTCCTGCACAGTTTCAGAAATGAATTGATCAGGGAGTGAGTAATACTCGAAATATTTGACATGGTTCCAGGAAATACAGTTTAGGAGCTGAATCCTGGAGGCCCCTGGCTGTGTCAGGCATTAACCTTTTATTTGTTTGATCACAAGGAGGTCCCAGGAGGCCTTGTATGAAGGGCCTGGGTATCTGGGATGGCAGAAAGGGCAGCATCTATTTATTGATAGGGAGTACTGGGGGCATAGTGGTTAAGTGCTCGGCTGCTCACAGAAAGGTTGGTGGTTTGAACCCACCAGCCACTCTGTGGTAGAAAGATGTGGCAGTCAGCTTCTGTAAAGACTGCAGCCTTGGAAACCCTATGGGGCAGTTCTACTCTGTCCTCTAGGGTTACTAGGAGTCAGAATTTGACTTGACAGCAATGGGTTTCGGTTCTGATTTACTGATGAGTAAGGATATATTTTAACAACTGGCACAGCCACAAAAGTACATGCCACTGAGAATCAGCACGGGTTGATCAGAAATTGAGCCAGGATAGGCAGAGGAAGCTCACAGATGCCTGGTACAACCAGAGACATCATCTCAAGCAAAGGAAAAGTACTGCCTGGATTGCTGGGATCAATTAACCAGGAAAAGGAGAGATATATCAACTCTCCAGAGTTCAGAGAGACTCAGCATGGAGTCGGCTTGGACTGGAACCACAACAAGGATGTGATGGAGCAAGAAGAAGGCGACCCTCTTACCAAGACAGAACCACAGAGGTTAAAAATTAGAGCACTGGCCTCAGGCTGTCTGGGTTTGAATCCTGGCTCTACCATTTACTAGCTGGGTGATTTGGGGCAAGTTATCCATTCTCCAGTGTATTAGCTTATTCCCTGTAAGATATGGATAATGATGGTATGTACCTCACAGTCAGGGTAAAATGATTTAATTCACGTGAGGTATGCAGAACAATGTCCAGAACATAAAAGTGTTCCATAAATGTTAACTATTGTTAATATTAGAGACTTTGGGCATGATGAACTAGATTTAGGCAGCCTCAAGCAGTCTAAATGCATAGATGTCAAATTACTTTAAAGTTATATTCTCTAAAGGAATTTTGAACAACAAGGAAGTTCCTCTCCTTTCCTAATTCTTAAGTTGCTATACACAATCTTTTATTAGAAGTTTAAATTGTTGCAAAGGATAGAATGCTAGCGCATTACAAACATTGACATTAAAATAAAACTGCTACATCACTTTAAAAAACTATTCAGTGGAACCTAAGCTATCATAGTGACGTCACATCCACCATCACCCGTTTTAAAAATATGTGAACAGCAAAAGATTCAAGCCATCCAGCCTGCATCTTTCCTTTTTCTCTTTGAATTCATATTTTCATTCCATTTACACCACAGAGTTTTATCTTAATAAACTATATTTTTATGCCTAGAAGTCTTTAATTGATCATTCTAGCATGTTTCTTTGAACCAAAATTTGAAGTGTTAAAATTTTCCTTCAGTATTGTTTTATCATTATTATTATTATTAGTTTACAAGGGATCAAAACAACATTAAAATATTACAGATTTTCATCAATTATCATTATCTATAAGAAATAAAATTCCATTGGAAATTCATCTTTTAATGAGATGTTTGGAATCTTTTTTTCCCCAATTAATTCATGCATCCATGAATGGACATTACTTATTGCTAGAATAAGATAAGGTTCAGCATCAATTCTACTTGTATTTTTATAGATATGAAGCTGGGAAAACCTGTCCCCATTAATAAACAGAGGGTAATGAAGAGACTTAGGTTGTAACAATATTCCTTAATTCTTTAACTCTTTCCAAGTTTCCCACATGTTCCATTTTCTCTCCTCCGCTCATAGCTAGTTATGTGGACTGAACAAACAAAATGTTTGGGAGCCTAAAGACTTTTAAGTTAACTTACAGAAATTTCTGTAAATCGTACACATCCTCGGTGCCCTCTTATAATCTCGACACTTAAATGCTTTGAGCAAGGACATCCTTTAAACTCCTTTACAAGTTGGCATAATCCCCAAGGTTGCATCCTTGAACTTCTTCTCTATCTTGTTTACCTCGATCGCTGGTTCTCTTTCACCCTCGTTCTCACTCTTGCTCTTTTTTCTTCTCTCTCTCTCTTATTCTTAATTGCCTTTGACAAGAAGACTTTGGTATCAGTCCTTATATAATTCCCAGCTCTGCCACTTAGTGCCCGGTGACCATAAGAAAACTCCTTAATCAATCCAAGTACTCATTTCCACCATTAATAAAATGGGGACAATGATACAATCTACTTTATGATGCTGTTGTAAGGATTATATGGTAATGCTTCTACAACACCTAGAAGAAAGGAGGGAATCTCTGGGTGGTACAAATGGTTAACACGCTTGGCAGCTAATTGAAAGGTTGGAGGTTCAAGTCTACCTGAGACATCTCAGAAGAAAGTCCTGGCCATCTACTTCCAAACAATAAGCCACTAAAAACCCTACAGAGCATAGTTCTACTCTGACACCCATGGAGTTGCCATGAGCTGGAGTCAATTCAATGGCAACTGATTTGGTTTTTAGTCAGCAGAGAATAAAAATACAGTAAAAGTTAGTTGCCATAACACAAACGTTGCTTTTGTTACTTTTGCCCACTCCCATTACCTCACCTGTCACCTCTGCTGATATATCCCTTGCCTATAATCCATTTCTGAGGTCTCCTTCTTCCTCCCTTCTTTTCCAAATGTTACCTAACTCTCTCTCTCAGTGCATTTGCTGTATTCAAAATCAAGCACATCATCTCCCAATGCCCTTGCAAATGTGTCTCAGCATCTGTCTTCATGGTTTGCTTGAAGGAAGATACCACATTTACAGCCTGCCCTGATGAACCTTGAGCTCATCTTAGACTTCTTCTCTCCCCACCTGCCAGGTTCTGGGCTAGACCAACCTACAGAGTTCACAGCTAGAGTGATTCCTGTGTCCCTCTACTTCCTGTCATTCATGCTCAGTCATCTTACCCAAGACCTTAACTTGGCAGCTGGGCCTGAGCCTATCTATGAAGTCTACTAATTGATGTATTCAGCCATGCTTCTTTCCATTACAATCAATTCCACAACTCTAGGCTTGGTTAAGGTGCCCTGGTGGTGCAATGGTTAAGTGCTCCACTGCTAACTGAAAAGTCAGCAGTTCAACCCCACCAGCTTCTCTGTAGGAGAAAAGACCTGGTGATCTACTCCTATAAAGATTACAGCGTAGGAAACTCTATGGGGCAGCTCTACTCTGTCCTATAGGGTAGCTATGAGTCAGAATCGACTTGACGACACACAACAAGGTCTGGCTATCTTCCTAAGTAGCCTGTCTTATCACTAGACAGTGAGCTCCTTGGAGGTCGACCTATGTTTTTATTCATTACTGTATCCCCAGTGCCAATAACAATGCCTGTCACAATAGTAGGCTCTCTATAAACGTTAGCTGAATGAATGGATGCACGATTATTCTGATAAAAGCGGTCTTCTCTGCATCCCCATCATCTACTGAATTAAATACAAATTCCCTGTTCTGGTATTCAATGCCTTACAAAATTGAGTCTCCTCTTACATCCAGAATCAGGCATAGTACTAGTAGCAGTACTAGTATAGTTGATTCTGATTAATGGCGACCCCATGTGTGGCAGAGTAGAACTGTGCTCCATTGGGTTTTCAATGGCTGATTTTTCAGAAGTAGACTGCCAGGCCTCTGGGAGGACTTGAACTGCCAACCTTTTGGTTAGCAGTCAAGCACTTCTGGGTTCCAGTCTCATCTCTGCTACATTGGGATGTGACCCTGGACAATTTACCTTGAGAAGCTGTAGTTTCCTCAGATGTACCTCAAGAGAGAGTTGTTGTGAAGATTATAAAAAATTATGTGAAGTGTTAGTATGGTGCCTGGCACACGATAGGAACTCAAAAAATGAAAGCTATTGCTGTTATTAATTTTCTCCACCACTCCACTGCCAATTGCCCAGGTTCCACCCACAGTGGCCTGTCCACAGTCACATGTATCCTTTGGTTTTCCCATTTCTGTACCTTTACTCAATTTGTTGAGATTTCCAAAAGGCCTTCCTTCCCTAAGAAGCCCCTCCAGATATCTCCCCCCTTTCATCCTCCCAGCTGAATTTAAAAAATAGCTCCCTTTTAACATTTCTCTCTATCTTGTGTCATGGTCAATCATGCATTTGCTTGTTTATTCCTTGGTTCGTTCATTCATTCAACCTTTTATCCACTAGGCAATTGGTAGATGAGTGTCTCCTAAATGTTCATCCCCTAACTAGATTATGAACTTCTTGAAGACAAATACTGATTCTTACCCACTTTTATATTTACCGTAACCCTTGCTATAGTAGACACAATAATTATTTGCTGAATTAAATTTGTTCATATTACAGACAACAAGGTAAGTCAATGGTTATCAAAATGGGAAATCTGTTAAATTTTTAAATGATACATGAGAATCTGAAATACAAATATTTCATTCTCAAACAATGATTTAACTATCATTCATTCATTCATTAATAGACATGTACTGAGCACTTACTGTTTTCAAGGTACAGGTCTGAGTACTGGGGATATAATAAGGACCATGCCCTTAAGTAACTAAGTCTAGTGTAAGTTACAGTCTAGTCCAAGAGACTATTAGGATAAACTTAATGTAGCATTATCTTGTTCTTGATGCTGTGGCCAGTGCTGCTAAATATTAGCCAAAATGACTGCTGTGAATCTTGTCATCATTAATTTGCTCTGTTTGCCCTTGAATTGTGTTAATGATCAATGACTTTTTCAAAGGGCTGGGCAACAAGAGAAGAAAGTGGAAAATAAAATATCATTGAACATGAACACACAGCCTCAAAATAATTGAGAGTTGATTAAAAGCACTGATCTGAATATGTGAAGTTTCTGTCCCTGATCTTGTACCCACTGGATTTAAATCATATGTCAGTGACATTTTTGTTTCTTTTTCATATGTTTGTTAGGGATTGGATGGAGGGATTGGAGTTGAGTGGCATAAAGCAAACTTATTTTCTTTGTTAAGCCCTGGTTATTCCCTATCATGATGTGGTACCCTCAGACTCACTTCATGGGGCCTGATGGAAGAGAAATATGTAAGTTGTAGGGAGATTGTTAATTGGCAGCATGGATTCCCCCAATCCCATGCTGATAACTGGATATGTAACATAGGAAATAAATCTTTGTCTCTGAGTATTTATTCAGCTTATCTGGATAAAGGAGCTAAAACCTAACTATTCTCCATGGGATGCAATCAGAACACCTCATTTAGGGATGCTAAAGAACTCCAATCTCCATAGATGCTACATGTCGTTGAGGCCCACAAAACATAGTATTTTCTTCAGTGTGTTGAGCAGTAAGTACTAGAAAACAGAGACTAATTAACAGCTCTGATTCATGTCAGCTCATTGCCAAGAAATTAATGTGAACTAGCACGTGCTGTTTTTCAGTGACTCCATCCAATTAATGCATGTCATCATTGAGGACAAATACGTGCTGAGACAAGACACAAAACAAATACTCTGAATGAGCCTCCTTCCATCAAGATGGGGTTCCATTAACTTCTGTTGCTATGACAACAAGTGTGAGAAGTCCAGCCAGCACTGGCAGCAAGGGAAACATAGTGAGACAGGGGAGCATACGAGAGGGGAAGGTGACATGAAATAAGACCAAAGAGAAAGCACCAAACCCAGACCTGTTTATGAAGTGAGAAATGGTTTCAGGGCAGCTGCTGCGAATTCTTTCACTAGCTTATATTTCCATTTGCTTCCTTTTTGAGGAATTTGTTTTATGAGGATGGTGTTTGTCAGGTCGTTAGCTTCTGATGGCAGCTGGTACGAATTGTAGACTTCTCCCCTTGCACCCCAACCCCAACCCCCCTGCCGTGTTTCTCTTCCACTACAGACACTGCTTCTCTGAGCAAAGTTTTTGTGTTCTCCATTTTCCCGCCCTCCTGATATGCTCTCCTTTCTGCCTAACGCCATATAAGCTCCACTATCATAATGATAATGCTAGTCATAAAAATAATGACTCTTAAAACTTCTCAAAAGCTTTCTTCTTATGGTCTTTGGACAAACGTTAATGAAAGTGGCGGGAGTGAAGCCATATAATGCTCCAGAGGGTGGGAAGTTAGGTATTTATCTTGGTTTGACATACAAGGAAAGTAAAGCTGTCTGGAGACTGGCTGGAGGCCACACAGAGAGTCAGAGGAAAATCCTCGGGCTGGACCTCAGAGCCCTCACTCTCAGGGCCAGCCGAGACCACGAGGCCATCTCCTGAGGGACAGGGTTGCTTTCCTGTTGCTTTCTTTTGACAAAGCAGCCTAGGCCAGAGTGAGCCAAGAAACTCCTCAGCAGGATAGGCTGGGAAAAAGTATAGACTATGTTTTCTTTAAACTATAGCAAACTAAATTGGCAATGTTTGTCCAATCACCACTCTCTACAAGATGCTACATGTGTTTCCTCCTGTGGCAGCACCTCCTCGCCCTTCCACCCATTTTTTCCAGACCTTCTTCGATATCCCATCGCAAAGTGTTTTTGGGTAAAGATGTGATAAACCCATTGAGATGTGATTCACAAGTATTTCCATTTTAACAGGGACAAAGTTTTAAGCCAAAGGAATGAGTTTTTTCATGGTGGAATTTTAAGCCAGTAGGCTGGAAGAAGAAGCACGTCAAGCCCTTAGAAGTTACATTATGTACGTGGCCAGCTCTCCATAGGGATTGTCCCCAATTCAAGTTTTCCTTTTTACCTCTTCCACTTCTTTTATAGGCCTCTATTCTCTCTGTCTTCTGATCCTTATTGCCCAAAGTCATTTTGTTTGAGGGCTTTAAGAAATGCTCTCTACCTCTTCAAAATGTATTTTAACCCTGGACTCTTCTCCTCAAAATATATGTAATCTACTCATAAACACACCAGCATGATGCTAGTACTGTCTTGCCTCAGGATGTGTGTGTCCTTTCTTGGATAGGTCTGTGATGATTCTGTATTTTGGAAATCGCTTTGGCACAGTTCCATAAAAGAGTGGTCCTCTTATGGCATAAGGCAGGCTTTCTTAACTCTAGCTCTGCATTACAGTACTCATCTGGGGAGCTTTTAAAAAATACAGATAACCAGGTTTGGCACCCTAGGGATTTTGATTCGGTAGTCCTGGGGTGAGATCTGTGATTTTTGTTGTTTGTTTTTATTGTCATATATATATGACAACATTTTCCAATGCAACATTTGCATCTGTGATGTTTTTAAGTTTCCAAGTTTTTCATGTCCACCAGGAGTGAAATCCAGTGCCATAAAGATCTGATTATATGCAATCTGAAAGATATATCAATAAATTCCATAAACCAGGACTATAAAATAGCAAGGTTGATTCCAAAAGGAGAAACTGGTCCCAATGTTTGATTATTATGCTTGAATGAATTAATCACAAATTATCACCTAGAAGCCACAGCATGTATCAAAAGTATAAAGCATTTGCCCTGTTCTGAAGAAACTTTGAACACAGCTGAAGAGAGAAAATAATTAAACCATGTGTCACTGATTATAAATACATGGCTGTTTCAGAGAAAGTTTCATTGTGGGATTTGGTTCACCCTCAGTGAATGAACAAGATATGGAAAGGGAAAAGGGGACATGGAGGATACTCCTGAAAAGTTACCTCCGAGGCTTTACAAACAGAACACATGGAAAGGTAGCACTCTCAAAACCTGGGCAAAGACACCATTTCCTCCCTACCACTGTGAAAAAGAGGAAGACCCTCAATGAGATGGATTGACACAGTGGCTGCAAAAATGGGCTCAAGCATTTCAACAATCGTGAGGATGGCGCAGGACCAGGCAGTGTTTCGTTTTGTTGTACATAAGGTTGCTATGAATCAGAACCAACTCAACAGCACCTAACAACAACAACAGCTGTGAACTCAATAAAATTCAGTGTATGCAAAACCCAAAAACCTGCTGCTCTCTAGTCAATTCTGACTCAGAGAGACCTTACAGGACAGACCAGAACTTCCCCATAGGGTTTCGGAGGCTGTAAAAGATTATGGGAGCAGACTGCCACATCTCTCTCCCACAGTTCAACTAGTGGGATGGAATTGCCAAACTTTAGGTTAGCAGCCGAGGGCTTAACCACTGTGCCACCTGGGCTCCTTTCAGTACAGTGTGTGCAGATATCTTAAATTCTGTCTAGCAGATTTAGAGAACCCTATATTGAAAGGTGAGACCTGGTGGTGCAGTGGTTAAGAGCTCGGCTGCTAACCAAAAGGTCGGCAGTTTGAATCCATCAGCTGCTCCTTGGAAACTCTATGGGGCAGTTCTACTCTGTTCTGTAGTTTGCTTTGAGTCGGAATCGACTTGATGGCAATGGGTTATTTTTTTTAATATATATATTGAAAGGAGTCATCATCTCCATCCGAAGATATATTCAAGGTCAAGTTCACAAAGTCTTCCTATACCTTTCAGTGTTTAGTGAGGGACAGGGTAAGGCTGATACCAGGAAACAGACATCATTCTCTGATGACCGAGTGTCAGACCCACTAACAAACCTTCCATGAGCTGTCCCCAGGAGACGCCAAACTTGACACCTCTTTCGATTTTTTTCATTTCTTGAGGCTGCTACAGGGAAGTTGTTATAGCTTACAGCATAGGTCTACTCTTGAGAAGCTGGCCAGTTCCTGATGAATGGGTAACATCCTGGCTGTTCTGCCCCCAGCTGCCCTGAAGCTTTGCTCCGATGTTGCCCTAAGGGTCCAAGCCACTCTGGAGGAATTTCAGGAGGCCATGACAACATTCCAGAGTTAATCAGAATCTGTAGTGACACCTTTGTTTCTCCTATGTGAGTGTCACTTGAAGATCATGGGCTAAAGATGTCATTTCCATAATGTGACTACTGGGGGGTGAGGAAGACTTTTAACAACCATCAACATATCTTACAGGAACCACAGCTTGCTAAAAGTGAGATAATTTAACCAAAAATTCCTCATATTAGAGAGAGGTAACTGAGCCTGAAAGGAATGACATGATATTCCAGAACTACCTACCTCACTAAAACTGCAATGCACAACAAAGAGGCATTTAATTGGGCTTTAGCACAAACTCAGTATCAGGATGACATCAGCCGTAGTAAAACTAAATCCACTGCCGTCAAGTCAATTCCAACTCATAGTGACCCTATAGGACAAAGTAGAATTGCCCATAGGGTTTCCAAGGCTGTAATCTTTACGGAAGCAGACTTCCACATCTTTCTCCCACAGAGCAGCTGGTGGGTTCAAACTGCTGACCTTTTAGTTAGCAGCCCAGCGCTTAACCATTGTGTTACCAGGGCTCCTTTCAAGCTCTAGTAGCACACATGAATTTTTATACAAGTTATTGTCCCACCCTCCATCAGTTATCCAGAAAATACTGACTACAACGTGATATCTAGAATCTAGGTTAGTCCAGGAGAAATTCTGGCATCTGCACCACACTTTTTCAGAAACAGCGTGGTGTGATGGAAAAGTAGTAGATCAAGGCCCATGTGACCTGGGTTTTGGTCTTGGCTTGCCCTTGCTTAGCTCTATAACCCTGGGGCAAGTCTTTTAACCACTCTGGCCCTCAATCTGCAAATCTGTAAAATGACAGGGTAGAACTAGGTTCTTTCAAAGGTCCCCTCCAGATCTAACATGGTATTTGATTTCATAGATGAAGTGATGGCGGTATTGGGTGGGCGTACAGAAAACCCAACAATGGGCAGGATGTGGTGGAGAACCCAAGCAAGGCTTTCTCACAAGCTTTCCTGCCCAGTGTAAATTTTTGCTTATGGTCACAACTTTTCTGCTGTTAAGTTAAACAAAATATTGCAATTCATTTATCCAAGAAGTGTCACCATTGACTAAATAGCACTCCCCGCATTTTCTCTAGAAACAGCTCTTTTAAGGTTAACTAGTAAAACAGGATCAGATTTCTCTCCATTTCTCCACTGTGTTTTATTGATTCCTATTGAAATAAGACAATGTGGGCTAAGAAGGAATGTATGCTCAGGATTTGGCAGCAGATAGGAATAGGATGTACAGAATTTAGAGTGGACTGGAAGAGTTGGAGTCCTCATTAATCTTCCCACCATCAACTGCAAAATCAAATGCAATGACAATAATAGCATTCTTCCTTAAAGGGGTTTGCGATTTCTCCAAGGCAATACAAAAAAAACAAAAGGTCTCCACTCTGGCTGCCCAGTCTCTCTCATCCTCACCTCTGGTTCCATCTTCACTCTAGAGGACAGGAACTACAGCAAATTTTTTTTTATCGTATCATATATACCAGATCATATATTTTTTTTATCAGCCTTCTTAGGCTGGTGTTTCACTGAAAAGCCATACCAACTGTGATGGGAAAATTAATTCAAGTTCTTCTGTGAAGATTCACATCTGAGGGAAACAGAGGAATCTCAGCAGTAATTCTGATTCCTTCCTCAAATGGTAGAGAAATGAAGAATGATTGCACCAAACCGACCTCTCCTTCCATACCTGCATGCTGGAAAAGTGGAGGTTCCCCTGCTCCTTTCTTTAAATCTCAGCACAGAGGCTGGCCTCTCAGAATAGCCCTGTCATGAGACGTGTATCTTGTCCTAAAATGTGACCTATTTGTAAATTCAGGACTGGACTCTGGTGGCCTCAGTACTGGATAATTTGCTTTACTCATTTATAATTCTGGGCACAGTTTTTCCTATGCCTAGTTCCAAATGCCCCCTGTCCTTATAAAGAGAAACACATTTGCATCACACAGCCAAGAGTACTCCCTTTCAAAAGCCTCATCTCACCAAATTTCAGAACCCATGATTTTAATGTAGATTAGAAAATATGTGGAATACCAGAGGAAGAGTCAAAACAATTGCTGGCTAGTACACAGAGAACGTGCGTCCTAGCACTTACCCAGGGAAGCAGAATCACTAATTTGAAATAAGAAAAAGAAATACATATTGGTATGTGCTTTTATTTTTCCAGTTTGCAAAGACAGTAACCATCTCCATGTAGGGCATTCCCTAATGAGGAATTATAACTGGAGCCCTACAAATGTCTGCACTGCTGACTCCTCCTTGCCTACTATTCATCCCTGGGCATCAATTAAACTATTAATCTGGGAGTGACACTCCCCCAGCCCCATTCATAGGCTGAGCCTGGGGAATTGTGACATACAGGGAGTTAAGTGAGGGAACAATAGAGTCCCGTGAAGGAAGTTTAATGAGCAGAAGATTCCAACTGTGTCATTTCTATAACAGTACTTATAGGGCAGGAAGAAGGGGCTATACCTAACCTATCAGTAAACTGAGGTCTTGAGGATTTACAATCAGCACCTTGAACGAATCTAAAATTCACATACAGAAGTAGAACATTAAACAGGTACCTTTGGGACTCTCCCTCTCCCCTCTTGGCTTCCTTTCGCTGTAAAGTTTTTAGACTCCCCAACAGAAGCTTCACATTGTTTTCATCATCTTCTAATTCCAGACTGTGCCAGATCTCATTGACATCAGATTTGGGGTATTATTCTCTTCTCCTCTGCTCTTCCTAGCACTCTCCAATCTTGCAACATAAATGGCCCATTTGCTTATGGAGAAAAGGAAGGCCAAAGAAGGGAAAATCATGTGGTGAGACTGGATGATTCAACCAAAAGTGAGAGACAGGGGTCTGGACATTGGGCTTGCCACCACTCCAGTCACCAGACTTCCTCTCCCTCCAAGGTTGCGTCTACACACACAGAACCAGACACGACCTGAGAGTCATTCCATCCAGAGCTTATGGTCAAATCAGTCAACAGTGTCTTTCTACTTGGCCGACTGGCACAATGACAGAACCCTGGAAATATTGTTTTTATTTTGTATGCTCTTTCCACCAGCTGCCATGAATACAGACCATGATGACAGAGTCAGCCTTGAGCAATACTGGGAAGAGGTGACATTTTCAACTCATCCCTCTTTTCAGCACCATTTTCTCTATTTCTCTGATGAGGCAACTGAGTCCAAAAGAAAGGATGTAACTGAGGTAACCGAGGCCATCAGAAACTTCCTGATGCCTGCACTAGGTTCATCTCAGCAGGGCCCTAGTCTACTTTTGAACTGTCAAGGTCCATAAGAGAATGCTTCTAGTATAAATAGTTGATCAAGACTTAAAACATTTCTACTTCCCTCAGAGTTAAGAGACCTAAGATTGTCAAGACTTGAAGAAAATAATTCCTAATGGTGGAATTTCAGAAATTGTGATAAGTCACTGGGGAGTCTTTATTTTGAAACAATTCTGTTCCTTGGAGGTGGAGTCCAGCCTCAATTCTTCCTAAAGCTGGTTGTGCCTGTTGCTAGCTTTTGATCGAAAGCTGCCACCCAACTGGCTCTCAGAATGTATCCCGCTAAGGAAATCTCAGACAAGGTAATATTTTAACAAAGGCTATTTTTAGGATAGTCTTAGCCATGCTCCAATAAACCCCAAATGAGACCACTTCTATGGCCTTTTTATTTTTCTTCTACGACCCCATGAGAACGAACAGTTGAAAAGACAAGTACCTCATGGTGCCCGCTGACCCCAGAAAGCAAACCTGTTGTTCACCAAGCCAACCATCATCAGCCAGGGGAGCCAGAATTCTCTCCAGTGGGTTCTTCTTCCCTCTTATTTTATGGATAAACCATTCTGGGAAAAGGAAGTTAGGCAAGAAATCTAGGGAACAATTGAACAGCTATAATTCTTTCCTTGCTTACAAGAAACCAGGCAGAAACAAAAACAAATTCAGCGTTAATTTGCTAAACTGCTTTGGGGAAGAAGATAATCAGATGAGTAGAAAAGCAATACATATTTCATTTCCATGGTGCCTTTCCCAGCAGCAAGAGACAACACTTCCCATCACCCCAGGGCATTAAAAGGAAACCCTCTGCTAAAAATAAAAGACAGGAGCCAGAAAATAAACAAATGCTTTAGCCTGCAGGCCCTAGCAAAAGAAAGGAAGGAGCCTTTCATTTCACAAATTTATTAGAAGAGAGGTGACCCAAAGAACCCGTAGGACTGAGCAGAGGAAGAAGGGGCCTAATCCAGATGCAGGAGGAGGGGAAAGGATTGGTATTTCAAATCTGAACTCCAAATATTTAAACCACGGTAAGAATTAGTAAATCAACAGCAAAGAGGGTTCTAGAGCATAATGAAGCATGAAGCAGAATGACAGATAATAGAGAAGGAAAGATCTTATTACCAAGACCAGGCTCAGAGACGATTATAGTAGGGATGAAATGCCAAGGTACTGAGTTGTGCTCTTGACTGTGTGGTCCTGGCCTCGGGCTCAGAATCCTAAAGATCTAGCCCCAGCTCTACCCTTAACCTACTGTATAACCAGGAAAAGAACATTTTTACACCTGAGTCCCTGCAACCCCAAAATGGAGAACATAGTCTCTTCTTCCCACAAATTCTCTGGGGATGTTTAAAACTATAAAAGTGAAGAGCAATGGAAAAGTTGCTTTCCTTCCTACCACATCCCTCCACTCCAAACCAAAATCTTCTATGTACAGTGACTTCTCCAGGACAATGGAGGATAACCCAGAAATCATCTGTATTTGCCTTAGTGAGGCAGGCTGTATCTCAGGCAGGGGCCCACCTTTTCAAGAATGATTTTCAGAGGTTGAAGACATCTTTTGGGTCCACAAGCACAGGGGTGCTATTGCGAGGGGGTATGAAGAGGCCAGGCAGCTGGTGTAGGTCAGCCTGAGGTAAAGTTAACCCTGCCTATCACCAAAACTAGCAGTTTGCAAATAGTGTGAGTTAGTTGGTTATAGCCAATTGTTTATTTTTCCCTCTGGATTGTTTATGTAGACTCTGCTTTAGGAAACAGTAACCTGAAGAAAAGAGGCTACACAGAAACAATGAAGGTGACTAAATTAGCATGCATTTATCTAAGTCTGCCCGTCTCTTTTCATGGGTCTTGTGGCATTCCAAACCACATACGTGTTTTTCTTTGATTACTCGGTGTTATGCATAGAATTGTGTCCCCAAAAAATAATGTGTTATAAATCTTAACCCCTATACTTATGGATGTAATACCATTTGGGGATACAGTTTTCTTTGTTACGTTAATAAGGCTGTAGCAGTGTAGGGTATATCTTAAGTCAATCATTTTTGAGATATATAAGAAGATTAGGCACAGAAGCAAGCAATCACAGATAGGGAAAGACTGATGCCAGGTGGAGATCACCAAGAAACTGAGGAAGAAAAGCTGAAGAGACAAGGATTTATTCCCCAGAGGGAACCCAGAGAGACTTCCCCTAGAGCCAGTGCCCTCAATTTGGTCTTCTAGCCCCCTAAACCGTGAGAAAGTAAATTTCTGTTCATTAAAGCCACCCACTTGTGGTATTTCTGTTAGAGTAGAACTAAGAGACTAAGTTGCTCAGTTTTTACAATAATCTGACCCTCTTCTTTACCAAGTGTGATTAACAAAACACAAGCATAATTATAAAATTACTTGAATATATATGTGCATTTTTATGATAAATATACAAGAGTTGGAGACTGAACTCCAACCAATGTCCATAATAATGCTCTCGTAGTAAATGTGTTTAATGCAAGACGTAAATTCTCAGCATAGGGGTCATTGCCTCGGATATAGAATCATACAATAACACAATGTGTCTGTTCATTATTTTTTCCTGCCTCAGATTTTGCGTGTCATGCTTAGCTTGCCTTTAGTAAATAGGAAAATGCGTATTTATGAAGGAAAGAGAGAGAAAGAAGAGGAAGGGAAGGATGAGGAGAAAACCTCGGGATGATGCTATTTTTTACAATGTTTATGTTTTGCTTAAAACCTAATACTCCTTTGGATTCCAAAATCATTGAAAAAGTTAGATAATTTAAACCACTAGTTTTAAAAATTAATGCACATTAACCTTTTCCAAAACATTGTCTTACATAAAGTGAAACACATGCATACCACACACACACACACAACACACATTACACATACACACATATATATATCCATTATTTTACTAGGCCAAGATTGCAGGACAAATCATGCATATATGCATACATATCCATATTTTACTAGGCCAAAATTGCTAAGACAATTAACTCTCAATGATTCATCATTATGAAAAGAATCAGAACACAGATACTTCAATAATCAAAACTTTTCTTATTTTTTGATTTTTATCTAATTTTATGATTTTCTAGGAAACGAACAGATATTACTGATTAAATTTCACTTGGGTCAATATGTAACAACCCCAGTTGAGCCATAGAGAAGGTGGCTCTGAAGCAAGGTAAAGAATAAAGGAAATGAGCCTGGAATAAAATCTGGACAGGGATCATTAGCAACGTAGATGGGGTATATTTGGATAATGAAGAGCTGAGAGGACACTTTGGCAGAGCGCTGCTGAGATAACCCACCTGCGAAGAATAGGGGAATTGCTATGAGAAGTTCTTGCTCTGGAAATCACTGATCTTCCCTCATAAATTTTTCCTGCATGCAAACTCCTCACATGCCCCTTTTGTCCAAGCTGCCTAGTGAGTTGAAACTATGTAGACTATAGGATATGAGCACAAGTAGTTGGGTATGTACAGCGCCAGTGTCTATGCACATATTCTTCTGGCCCAGGCAAATATATTGTGGTGGATTTGATCACCTGCTAGTATTCATGTCCTTGTGTAATTCCCTTCCCTTGAGTGTGGGTGGCACCAGTGATTTGCTTCTAATCACTAGAATATGGCAAAGTTGATGAGTTGTCCTTTCTGTGATTATGTTACACAGGATTATAAGGTTTTCTTGCTGAGAGACTCTCTCTTGCTGACTTTGAAGAAGCAAGCTGCCACTTGCACTATGGAAAGGTCTACATGGCAAGGAACTGAGGGTGGTCTCTGTCTAAGCGCCAGCAGGAGCTGAGACCCTTAGTGTGTTAGCCTGCAAGGAAGTAAATGCTGCCAACAACCACGTGAACTTGGAAGTGGACTTTCTCCAGTGAGCCTTCACATGAGAACCCAGCCCTGGTCTACACCTATGGTAACCTTAAAGAGGATCCAGCTACGCCTTGCCTAGACTCCTGACCCACAGAAACTGTGAGATAACTGCATGTTTGTTTAGCTGCTAAGTTTGTAGTAATACTGTTACACAGCAATAGAAAACTAATACACACATAAACCACGGTTTCAAAATTACAGGTTCACCCATACTTCTAATCTCAAGGATAGTAGAACACTTTTTTCCTCTGATTTTCTCTTTTCTGAAAAAGGAAGATGCTTTTTGTCTGGGGTAGGACCCTATAGGAACTGGGTCAAAACTTCTCTTTTGCTAATGACCCCAAATCCCCAAGATGCTGCTCATAATATTGCTCTAATCAAGATACTCCATTTCCTGAACTTCTATATGAGTCCAAAATATCTTTATAGCTCCACCTTTTATCACCTCCATCAAACATCATCAGCTCATCTATATTCCTTGGGGCCCACATCTATAGTTTTTTTAATTTCATGGTTTACTCAAAATAAACATGCCATTGACACAAACATGTCTAAAACATAGGTGTTCTTCAATTATTCTAGGTCAAGTTAATCTCTTGCTACCCCAATCCAAATATAGTTTGGGGAAGGGAGGCAGAATTTCTCAGACAGTAGTGGAACAGTAGACATGGGTATATTTCTGAAATAGTTTGACACATATAATGGAAACTTTTTTTTTTTTTACTAAAAAACAAATTACCTGGATTTTTGTATTAGTTTTGCTTTTCTCAAATAAGGTAAATTTGGACACTCTGAGTTTCAATCTCCTCAACTGAAAAATGACTCCCGGCACATTGTAGGCATTCAGTAAGTACTTTTTTGAATGTTAAGTAGTCTATCTCTTTACACACACACACACACACACACAATATAATTAGTTTTACAAATCAATTTACATTAAGCTTTTCAGAAACTTTCCTCCACTTGAAGTAAAATCCATCAATGTTTATACAATGTGTACACATTAGAAAAATATATCCATTGTATTAGATCTAAATTGTTACAGAATCAACTCTAAATTATCAACAATGATGAAGAGGATTGCAGCACGATTACATATAGTGAGTGAGAAAAAATGGGAGTGGTGAGAACAAGAAAGAGAGAGAAGAAATAACCAGGATTCCATACAGATATTCACTCTAAAAGGTTAATATCCTATTCAATTTTATACTAGAATACTGGGCCTTAATAAGTTACAGTTTAAGGTAGACTTCAGAACCCACTACAATTTTATATTTATGAGTATCTATTTCTTGTTTTCTGTCTCAGAGTGTGTATTTATATCGAATAAGCTAATGAGGTATTTATACTTGATGTTTGCCTTAAAATGAGTTCAAAACACTAAAAGAAGAAAATACGCATTTCCAGTTAGCGCTATCTATTGAGAAGTTACAGTGAAAAGTGGTCTTAGTATTAAAGCCAGGAAATTAAAGAAAATCCTATCTTGAACATAAAAGACAGAAAAGGAGTTTCTTCTTGGTTATTTGACAAGACCTTCTCTGACAATTATCAACTAATAACCTCTGAGTTCCAAATCTACCCTTCATTTCCCTTCTAGTGATAACTAGAGCTGGACTCTGCAAACATTTCTCATTTGCCAACTACCATGATGTCAACTTTTATCAGTAGACAGCACTGGAGAGATACTACAGGAGGAAGGGGGCTTCTCTTCTTGGTTCCTGTGTGCTTTCCTCCCTTTGCTCCTGTTATACTTGATGTCCAGCAGTGTGTGGGACAACCAGTGGTGCTCACCCCTAGAAAGTTTCAATGGTTACCCACATATGACTTCACAACCAGGTCCACCGGCACCAGCACCTTGGCTGGTCTCTCAACAAGCCTCAAATGCACCCCAGTGAGAAACTTTTGAGTAAGTTTTAATGGCATCCCAGTGGGCAGTATCCCACTGAGTTTCACTAGCGTGCTAATGAATGGCCTGCTAGAAAGTTTCCGTGGCACTCCAAAGGCATCTTCCCAGCAAGTCCTGATAGTGCCCCAGCAGGCATCTTCCTAATGAGCTTTGCTCAGCACCCCAGTGAGCAGTTTTTTGTTTGTCAGCCCCAGCTTGTGAGACCTCAGCAATCTTCTTTGCCATCCAGTTTGCCGGAGTTCCAACCTCTCTAAACCAAACCAAACAACCTGTTGCTGTTGAGTCAATTCTGACTCATAGTGACCTATAGAACAGAGTAGAACTGCCCCATAGGGTTTCCAAGGAGTGCCTAGTGGATTTGAACATGGCGACCTTTTGGTTAGCAGCTCTTAACCACTACACCACCAGAGTTTCTCCATCCTCTGCAGTGAGATCTAAATCTCAACCTTGGGTGGGGAGCCTCTTACACATTTGTTTCTTCCTTGAATGAATACTCTTCCCTCAGCCCTAGAAATAACGATTTCTCCCTTTATCAACTATTCTTCTATTTTTAAGTTTCCTTTTACTCTTTAGTAGTTAATTCTCTGTTACTAGTTAGAAATTATTTATATTAAACTTTCTCTGTTCTAATTGCTTTGTTCTGATTGGGCCCTGACTAATAAAGAACTGGATCTGGGAATGGCACTAGAAGATGGACTACAAGATAGGATTTGGGGATTGGTTTTGTTGTGCTTTTGGGCCTGAGTACAGTACTGAGCTCCTGCCCATGGGAAATGGGATGCTAATAACCCATGGCATGCAGTGGCATCACAATCAATCAGACGATCCCTTTTTGTTGATGGTAATAAAGTGCCAACTGATGCCAGTGCCTTGGGAGTCCAAGTAGCCACTGTGCTTGACCGTGGGTACCCTGTATAGCACTGGCTGATCGTGTCATAGGAGCAAAAGAAAGCAAGGACATAGGAGTCAGGAAGAGGAGCCCCTTCCTTCTGCAGTGTCTCCTCAGAATCTTTCCTGACAAAAGTTAACATTGTGCCAGCTGGAAAAGGATAAATGTAAATAGGATCTAGCTCTAGTATAGAGGGTAAAAAGCAGGGATATGAAGGGTGGGTTTGGAGATGGGAAGCAACAAGTTGATAACTGGCACATCTAAAAGGAGGATGATTTAAAAAATAGAGAATGGTACGGAAATCAGCAGGGATGGTGCTCCCACTAGGTGTTAGACTGTGCTATGAGCTCCCCATGTATTATTCTCAGTTCATCTCACAAGAATACTATGAGGAATTTCTCTCTGCGTTCCACTTAAATACCAACCATACATATATCTATGAAAGCTCTTATTAACACTGAACACTAAGACCGACAGCCAGAACCTGTGAGGATTTCCTCTTGACTGCAAAATGTATTGGAGCTGAATTGAGAAACATCATTAGAAGCCAAAGCATGCACTTTTTGTTTCCTGATGAAAAGCAAACAAGGAATGGAACCATCCTAAAAGAAGAGAGGGAAACTGGTTGTTCTTTCTTCATTCCCTGGCTCTACTAAAGACCAGAAAACTGCTCACTGCTTTTCAGAGGTCAGAGACCTGTTCTCTATCCATCATTTCCCATCAGTAACACCCTTTCTTTACTCATTTCAAGACTTCAGGTCAGGAAGTATAAGGGTTTTGTGGGGGGGGGGGTGGTGAATGAGGGTGGGAACTATTGGCAAAGACTATTGCATCCTGAAAGATAAATGTCACAAAGGTAAAAATGCTACAGAGTCCTCAAGGACCCTAAAGGCTTGAAAATCATGAGAGGCATTTTTAGAATAAAAGCTCAAAGTAGTTTCACACAGTGAAATCCTCCTGTCTTTGTAAACAGTACAGTGAAGTCATGTGCCCTGGGCTCACTGGCAGTGAAGCTATAGAAAGGTTAAAAATGAAAGAAAGGTAAATATTTATCAAACAAATACTAACAAAAGGAAAGCACAGGTGGAAATTTTAATTCCAGACAAAGAAGAATTCAAAGCCAAAAGCATTTAAAGGGGTAAAATGGTTGGCAAGAGGTATGATCCTAATAAAGTTAAAACTGCTATGAACATTTATATACATAATTATGTAACATCAAACTATAAACAGCAAAGCCTGTTTGAAATAAAAGTAAAAACTGAAAGAAGCACAGTTATTTGGAAGAACTGCACAGCATTTTTGACCTTTTACAGAACAGGTAGGCAGAAAAATAAATATGAGGGTAAGTGCAAATCATGTAAAGGGAGGATAAATTTCGAACATTCTCAGCTCATGTTCTGGAAAAAAAGATAGTTTTTTCATCTCCAGAAGATTCAGCACTAGGGTATCCTATGGATATAGCACCGTATAGGGTCACAGAAGTTACAATCACTTCTCCATTGTACTCACATAACTGGAAGAACAAAATTCCAGTGCAGGAGAAACCACATGCCCATATTCCTATCAATAAATTCTTCTAGACTTGACCTTGTGAATTCCCTAAGTAGATAATGAGAGGTATGATTATCTGCAAGTTAATTCACTCACTCAAGCAAATCAACATAATACCTGGGTTGTATCTCAGACACATCCCAGGTCCCACCACATTAATCAAAAATATAGTTTCCACTTCCCAAAGCCATCAACAAAATCCTGGGTTGGTTGGAGGTCTTCCAGATCCTCCAACTCATGAGATGCTAGGTTAGGTTTGCAGGATCTTTCCCTAAAGCGGTTAGAGCTGGACATAGCCATAGAGTAAGAATGGATTGAGCTCCTATTCAGTACTGTTATCCAAAACCAGAAAAACTAAGCTTGGATTTCAAGACCCATGGAGTTCATTATCAGTAGACTAAGCCCAAGGGGCCATATACTGGGTAGCCAACATGATAGAATGGGAAACAAGACTAAGACTTAGATCAAAGTCAAAGGGTCTAAGACAAATATCGTGAACATCAGTATTGAGCCATACTTAGGCTCATTGGTCTTCAGCTGAGAGTCCTGCAAGGCAGTCAGCTTGGTTTAAAGATGTAGTGTGGTAGGAGGCATAGGCCATAAATGGTTAAATACTGTCCATAAATGGTTAAATACAAAATGGATAACAAATCTTCTACTTCCAGGCATCCGTCAGCTCTCCTCTGCCCATGTAAGTATTAGTGAAATTCAGGTCATAAGGGATAAGAAGGAGGTAGCCAGAAATCCCTCACTATGCCCAGAATTTGAGGGTTTCATAGTATGGTGTATCTACATATACAACTGTGATTGATGCAAGGCTACAAAAGACATCTGACTCATCTATTCTTTAAGAGTACATAGGGGTTCAGATTTTAAATCTGTTCACAAAGAAAAATGTACGGCATCTATTAGGGTTTCTGTGTATCAAAATTTACTATATTTGCACTAATTTGCTGGCTGAGAAGGAAAAGCCAATTTGCATGGCTCCTGTCAGTCACATGTGGTTTGGAAATGCTTATGCATTCCAGATACACTCTGTGTAAACTGGAGAATCATATCCTATTTCTACTGGTTTGCATGCATGCATATAAAACTTGTTTTCCCCACAGTGCCACATGAAAATAAGTGAAGAACTAGCAGCAGTGATCACAATTAATTAACTCCTTTGTCAAAACTTCACAGTTCTGATAGTGAGGGGAATTCGTGTCCCCTCAGGTCTAGAGAGGCTGCAGCTTCTACTTTTTTCTGGTTTGCTTGTTCAGTTCTGTTCCTTAGGGCATTTAGAGGTAATGCCTCTGACTTTCAGTCAACACATGGTTTCTAAGCACCTACGATGTGCCAAGCCCTCTGCTAGGCTTAGAGAGATACTGAGCAGAATCCCCACTGTAGGGAGCTCAGAATTTAGTGAGAAAGTACAATCCATAAATAAATAGTTATCACCCAAGGTGATGGCTGCTTTTGTAAAGTTTGGAATATGTACCATGTCCTATGGAAAC
The DNA here is from genome assembly GCF_000243295.1 of Trichechus manatus latirostris. NCBI lineage: Eukaryota > Metazoa > Chordata > Mammalia > Sirenia > Trichechidae > Trichechus > Trichechus manatus. Next base: position 13,245,467 of record NW_004443957.1, on the reverse strand, counting down.
AGGGATGGAGTTCGCAAAAGCTTCACGGAAGGCAAATTCTGATGGTGAAGTATGAGTTGAAGTGAAGAAGGGCTGGAAGGCATTCAAGAAAGTAGGAACATTATGTGCAAAGACATGAAGCTCATCAAGAACACATGTTTCAGAGACCTGAAAGAAATTCTGTATGGCCTGAGGCCAGAGGTAGAGCCAGTACAGAAAGCAATTTGAAAACACATGAGAGACAGGCAATAATTTTCGTAAACAACGTTATTTTAATAGTGTATAGTCTTGTGTTAATATTTAAACATGTTTGTTTACTGACAAGACTTCAAAGTTGCAGATGAACTAGCTAACATTACACTGACCATTATGCAGACTCCCTCACTGTTTTTCCCTGTCTAGCACTTAGAACAATACTTGGCACATAGTTAGTGCTCAATTAATATAAACTACCATTACGTAAGGAGCCCTGGTAAAGCAGTGTTAAGCATTCAGCTGTTAACCAAAAGGTAGGTGGTTCAAACCCACCAGCAGCTCTGTGGGAGAAAAGACCTGGTGATCTGCTCCTGTAAAAATTACAGCCTAGGAAATCTTATGGAGCAGTTCTACTCATCATATAGGATCGCTATGAGTCAGAATTGACTCGACAGCAAACGATGACACCACCATTACTGTATGTGGGAGTTTGTCTCTGAGATGGCCTCCAGTGATTAATGCCCTTGTGCAATCTCCTCCCCTGATGTGGGCTGAACTTATTGACTCACTTCTAATGAATATAATATGACAGATATGAGGCTGTCACATCCAATATTAGGTTATAGAAAGACTGTGGCTTCTCTCTTAGGTGATCTCTTATGTGCTCACATGCCGTGGCTCTCTTTCTCTCTTGGATCACTACCTTCCATGTCATAAGGGCACTCAGGTTGCTTATGGAGGGGCCCATGTGATGAGAAATTGAGCCACACCTATGTGAGCACACCCACTGCCAGCACCCACATGAGGGAGCTTGGACACAGATCTTCTAAGACCTGCCAACAGTCACATGAATGAGATTGGAAGTGAATTCTCCAGCTTCACTCAAGCCTTGAGGTAACTGCAGCCCCAGCCAACAGCTTGACTTCAACCTCATGAGAGACCCTACACCAGAGGCCCCCAGCTGAGCTGCATCCAAATTCCTCATCCACAAAAACTGTGAAATGATATTTGTTGTTTTAAGTCCCTAAATTCTGAGGTAATTTGTTTCACAGTAATAGATAACAAATACACTACACTGTCTAATATTGTCTGTTCCCCATCACTCATCAGGGCTGGGTTTCTGGTATACCTGGGATGGTCACAGCAATACTAGAGTTCCTCCTTGGCGACGGAGCATTGCCGGGAACCCCAGCCCTTATAACTAGGATCCTGATTGTCTGACACCTCATTCTCTGAGGGACCAGGCTTTGTTATCTACAGTCCCACTCAATTGATTAGACTATTCACAGAATGATTCCAGCCCAACTGCAGCACAGATGATTGTGTTTGGCGTGCTCCCTCCCCATCCAGGGCTAACCTCGGACACACTCACACCATGAAGTACAGTCCCTCTACTGGCTGCTGCTGAGAGCCCAGTGACCGTCACAGCCACTCTGTCTCACAATTACAGATGTCCACATAAAGAGATATGTAGCAAATGTATACCTGATTCCCATATGTAACCCTAATTGATTATATGACATGTTTCAGAAACTAATTGTTAAACTTGTTATATACATAGTCCAGGTGGGAAGGAGTAGAAAAATATACATTGCTTAGGGAACATTGAGTTTTGGGCAGAGAAATTTCAGCATTTTATATAACAATGTTGATTTGAAGTCAATGGTTTTCTATGTGAAAAAAGATTTTAAGACCTTGTAAAGATGTTGAATATTTTAATAAAAATTATATTCAGCTAAGGAAAAAGGAGGAAAATATAAAATCCAGTGTGGCTTCCACAAATTGTTCTTTGCTTATTTTCCTATGCCTTTTTAGCAGTTCCTACACCCATTTTTTCCAGTTAGTGATTAAGCACCCACTGTGTGAGTTGGAATTGACTCGATGGCAATGGGTTTGGTTTTTTTAAGGGTACACACACACTATGTACCAAAATGATAGCAGTGATCATGACCACAACACAACAAAAAAAAAGAGAGAGAGAGAGACAGGAGGGAGGGAGGGAAGGAAGGAGGGAAGGAGTGAGGGAAGGGAGGGAGGAAGAAAGGAAGGAAAGGGGACTTTGTACCTCTGTCCCTGATAATCTTGCCCCTTGTGCTTGGGGATGCAGTTATTGGGAGCTGCAGGGCTGATGTGGGAGGATGTCCTTAGAGCCACCGCTGAGATGCCCACCAATGGGGATGAGAAATTCAGCAGCACTGAGGTGGTATGGTGGGAGAGGACATTTGGGTGATGGGTCACATTGATAACCAGTGGGTTATGCTGGCATGACAGTTGGTAGGTTCCTGAAGAGAAATAAGGAGATGAATAATATTTTCAAGCCATTCATCTAGCACCATGTTTCGATAGCTAGTATTCATTCTATCTTCTCAATAGCTGTGGGATGTATACAAGGTCCCCAACAATAGACGAGACAGATAGCAAGCTGATTCCTAAGTTGATTAGGTTGTCCCATAGTGGCCCTAGAGGTATAATTGTCAAACTCACCAAGAGAGTGGTTGCTTCCACTGACATCAGTTAGCTGGAGGGTCACTGTTGGCCGTTGATGCTCGCCAGGGACCAGGCCATCAGTTGTTAAGAAAATGAAAATTGCTGTGGCCACTCCTGGTTTATTGAAACACACCTAGGCATAAGTACATATATATACATATGAGCTGTTATTTCCACGGGGCTATCAAGCCATGTGACACACTGTTTATTCTTCTCAGATACCTCACATTCATAAAGTAACAGCTTCCTTCTTCTTTATAAACGAGAAAAATTTGGAATAGGCTCAGAAAGGCATCCAAGGTCACACCAAAAATCGAGGTGAGTTGAAAAGAAGATAACTTCTAGCTACTGAACTTTCCATATTTTTCTAAGACTGCTTACCTGAACTATCTCTTGTTTACTTGGACTTGTCTTATTTTAAATTTCTCAGAAAGAGCATCGCCGGAGACAATAAACCATCCATCTAACCATCCAAGACCCCCTTATCTCCACAGTGAAGGAAGTGGACATGGTGATCACCAAGCTAACATCTAGCTGGGATCTATTCCAAGCTCTGCATTGCCATAACTGGTTATCCCTTTTCCTTCTGCTAAAGTTTGCATCAGAGCCTCCCCTTAGCATACACACACAGAGGGGGCGCTATTGCAGAGTCTGTTGCTTCTGAGATTACAAGCTGTCAAGCTGTTTGGTCTTACGCAGTTCTCCTGGTGTCTAAGTACATAACCCTGTCCATGGCTGAAAAATGAACTAACACTGAGGCACAGAAAAATTTAATCATTTATCAGGAATACTCCTAGATGGCTAGGCTGATTAACACTAAAACAGACTTTCAAAGTATGCAATGAAAGTTTTGTCCCTGGAAATTCTTCAGTATAAAGGAAAGCACCTCAGAGTTTGGGGGAGAAACAAGGTGACCTGGAGAGCTTATTTCTCACACTGAAATTATTGGATGCGGTATTTCAGGTTTGGTTTTATTTCTTAGAGCTCAACATTGCTCTTAATTTCTGTTGAGAGCAAACCCCCAACCTTCCCTAGTGCTACATGCTTTAATCAGAACCCAGCACAGACCCTTACAAAGTTCTATGTACATTTCTGTAGCTTTTTACTCAGGTTCCAAGGCTGATGAAGCGGCAGGAAAATTGTCCTCAGTGTTAAAGCAGGGTATAGCATCTAACGGCAGGGACCTCCTCTAAAAGTGGGGAGCAGGAGAGTTAAACAGGTTTTCCTTTTTAATGAGAATTCTCCCTTGTCTGCAGACTGACTTCTGAGTCTTGGTGTGTTTATAGAGTGTCTGTTTGCACTGCTTGCTTAATTAGGGTGATTTTATGACTTGCAGTGGTTGAAGTAGCACAGCTCTCCCTTCTTTCTCTACTGCTTTGAGGGAAAGACCAGCCACAGTCTTTTTTTACAGTGTCTTTTATCCCCCTTTTCATTTCCCCTCTTTGAAGTAATAAATATTCCTTCATAACTTAAGACCTCCAGGCCCATAGGTTATGGCTTGTAATTCGAGGTCCTTTGTCCCTGGCTGGATGAGAGCTAGACATGAAACACGTCATAAGGTAACCAAGAACCTAACTCAAAGCCTTCAACTACAGAAGCAAATGACATCAAAGTCCCCTGGGAACTCCCATAACCTCTTCCTTTTCGTATACCACAAAAGAGACCTGAGTCCTGGAAGAAAGTTCTGGGTTGTTTCCTGAGCCAGGAAGAGACAGAGTCCAAACAAGTACCTGGTGGCTTTACCCCAGTAGGACTCAGAGCTGAAGAGTGGGATGGTTTCAATAAGGAACAGGAAAGCTCAGTCTTTCTAATCTTCTGTTGGGTCCCAAAATAGACACCACCCAGCTGGAGCTAGTTAGTAGAGGTAGGTCTTATGATGTGGATTTCTCTGACTCGAGGGCCCACACTCAAGACCTCCAACTCACTTTCCATCTCCTAGCAATTCCCCTCATTGCTCTAAGAGTCTTTGAATACCAAGTGACTTTGAACTGCAAAGCCTGCTCATGGTGGCAATGAGTCTGTGCCTTGATTTGTGGGAAGCAGCTAGGCCAGAATTTCCAGGCCATGTCTTAAGTAGGAAAACCACAGGTAAGACTTAAAACGAGACAGGCAGAGGAATGCTGAGCCACACAAAACAGAGACTAGGGCCTGATCAAGCTACAGAATGCCGAGACTTGAGTATTTCCTCTCACAGGGGCACAGGAAACACAGCCAAGTTTCATTCTTATCTGAACACCAAATATGCCCCCACAGCAGCAACTAGAAGCACAGGAAAGTATAAACTGTCTCATGCAACTATCAGAGCCTTAAAAGCAGAAAGTAATTTGAATCTGCACATATGAGCATAATGGATATGAACAGGGGTAAAAAGAACTGGTGAGCACTGATGATTCAGTGGTAGAATTCCCGCTTTCCATGCAGGAGACCCCAGTTCAATTCTGGGCCAATGCACCTCATGCTCAGCCACCACCCATCTCTCAGTGGAGGCTTGCATGTTGCTATAATGCTGAATAGGTTTCAGCAGAGCTTCCAGATTAAGACAGGCTAAGAAGAAAGGCCTGGGGATCTACTTCTGAAAATCGGCTAGTGAAAACCCTTGGATCACAAGTCTGATCCATAACTGATCCTGGGGATGGCGCAGGACTGGGCAGCATTTCATTCAGTAGTGCACTGGGTCACCATGAGTTGGGAGTTGACTAGATGGCCGCTAATGACAACAACAAAAGGAAATGAGTAAATTCACAGTTCTGGAGATACATTTGGCCAGTTAGAAGCTCTGCATTTGCATTCTTGGATCTACCGGTACTAGCTCGGCAAATCTGAGCAATCCATTTCTCCTCTCGGAGTCCCGGGTTCCTCTTTCACTCATCTGAGATATAGAGATTACCTATTTTATCTGGTTACTGTAAGGACTAAATGACACCACATAGGGCAGTGCCTATTGTATTATAAGGACTCAACATTCAGTAATTCTTATTCCCCAAAAGAAATAGTTTTTATCCTGTTTACACTTCAGACAGGAGAAGGAATAAAATTAAAAAATTAAATATTCAGCTGTGTATTTTGATATATAAAGAATTATGCTTTTCTGGAATTTATAGACTACAAAAACTTCACACACACGCTATTTTAAATTGGCACTCGTAGAAATGTGAACTGGTACTCCAGGTTTTGCTTCCACAGAAACTGACAATATTTGAAGCTCTTGGTATAGGACATACCTCTACTTTAAAAACAAAATCTATGAAAAAATACATTTTATATACAGAAAATTCAGTTCAACATGTGCTTGTTAAAGACCTACTACTGTTTAAAATATATACATGGAAACTTCTAGAATCAAGTGTTGATTAGAAAACTAAACGTGTGTTCCTTATTCAAACAAAGATGATATTTTTAGAAGTTACTCTTTCTAAGACTCAGTCATAGCTATTTTAATATATGTAATGTTGTTGTGTGCCATCAAGCCAATTCCAACTCATAGCAACCCTATATGACAGAGTAGAATTGCCCCATGGGGTTTTCTAACTTATAATCTCTACAGAAGAAGATCATCAAGTTTTTTCTCCCTAGGAGCAGCTGGTGGGTTCAAATTGCTGACCTTTCAGTTAGCAGCCAAATGCTTAACCACTGCTCTACCAGCACTCCTTGGTATATGTAATAGTCCAGACTGTTTTTACTTTAAACGAAATAATAAATTTTATATTCCTAGAAGTAAAAGATAGCAGTAGTTGGAGAAGGAGCAATGGCAACATGAAGCGCTAGTCTACCCCCATGCCACCTCTGCCACTACAAGCGTGACACTCTACACCAAATGCATCATACGAACAGATGCCCCCTGCAGGACGAAACACACGGGATGCACCTCTAGGGGTCTACTCAGATCAGAGATATGGGCCATGAATGCCAGATAAAAAACCCCAAAGTGCTAGAAGGTGAAAAAGATCTTTAGTTTTATCAGTAATGCTTTATTATTTATTTTAACAAGGAGATTGTATTTATGTATTACTCAGGCAATTTAAATTTAATTTGAACATGGCTCTTACAAAGAAAAAACGAAACAAAACTATGGCCAGATATAAGGAAGGAGGTAAGGCCTTTTAGAAAGTAAAGTATTTCTCCAGGAGGAACCATTCGAGATAGAGGGATTGCCAATGAAAATAACTCAGTGTATCCATCAGAAAATGCTTTGGAACTAGAGAAAACAGATTAGATAGATGATAGATGATGGATTGGATGGATAGATAGACAGGCAGGCAGACAGATACTGACTGACTGACAGACAAAGATGGTCAACCCCACACACTCAGTTGCTTTTTCTTCCAAAGGCAGCACGTTAACTACCCGATCTAACCTCTGGTTACTGGTGAGGGTAAGCTTGAAAGAATGTTTCCTTAATGCAGTACTGTTTGGGCTTAAGAAACCCACTTCAATCTGCCTGCTGAGCACAGACACACTTAATATACTCTGAAGCCAAGCATTTCAACTTCCAGGTCATCCTTTGTGGTAGTCACTGGATAGCAGACCCTGAAACTCCGCCACAAACTTGAAAAGAATCTTCTCTGAGGCTTTAAAATGCTTTTGGTTAGTTATTGGGTTGTTGTTTTTTTCTGTGTCTTTCCATTTTCACTCATCTACGGCACTTTGTGATTCCAGAGGGAAAGAGGAGGCCCTTGAACAGGAGAAAGTGAGCAGGTACTACCTTCTGTTTATACTGCACTTTACTGTTGGCCAAGCATGATCACATGGCTTGCTGAGGCCTCCACCAAGCTCATTAGGTTTTTATTCCTATTTGAGATATCTTCAGTACACTATCCACAGGCTACAAAGATTATATTATAGAAGTGGAAACTGATTTTGAGAACTAAAGGGGCTTCTCCTAGGTAAGTGCTAGAGAGAAAAGAACTTGGGCTTCCAACTTTCTGTTCAGAATTCTTTCTACTGTACTAATGACTCTTAATTTGGGATGAGCAGGAAATCATAAATCCCTTAGAAAATTTGTTGACACTTGTACCCTCTCCTGCCTACAAAACAGCGTCACAAAGCACTCGGGCATAAAAGCATTATACAATCTTAGGGAGCCAAGAGACCCCTTTAAAGGCCATTCTTGGGAGTCAACAGAAATCAAATTAAGAACCCTTGAACTACTGGTTGAACCATATTCCTTTTTTGTGGGTGAAAAATTATCCAATATTGGCAATTATATATAGTTCAACTTTATAATATTGCTGTCTACGTAGACTTTACAAATTTTGACAAGGGAGAGACTGAGTTTCAGTTTCAGAGGATCCCACCTGAGTCCAAATCTAACAGGTGAAGGGATGGTGTGAGGCAACCAGTCTCTTATTACTGAACTATCTTGATTCTCTACATGCTTGAGGATGTGACTCAAAATGGGGAAGAAGCTTAAACCTGGTTTGACTTTATTCCCATGTCCAAGTTCTTGCCTTTGGATTGGTCAAAATCAAGCTGATTTCCTGTGTTTTTCCTTCACAGTAGAAGTAAGGCTATAAACAGTATGAGCTTATATTCTCAATTCAGAAGAGGGAGTTCTACTTGTCATTTTGTGAAATGCACAAGGAACTACCATTATGATCCCTACTGCTTGGAGGGGTGGGGGTTGAAAATGGATGACTTCGCAAGTCAGTGGAAGAGTTTGGACTAGAATCAGCCCATTGGCTCAATTCCTTCTATGAGCATTTTCTCACACTGTGATTTTGGACCCCAGGGCTAAATCTGCAGAGACTCTGGTAGAAGAGCTCAGAAGGAGGGAAACAAAGGGTAAAACCAATCTGTAGTGCATGCTGTTGTGCACTGCTCAGTCTCTGCCTTCCAGGCTGAGGCGCTTAGTTCACAGCTAAGTCTCCTTCTGGAAATTGCCCTCAAAATAGTCTCCTTACAGAAGGGCATGACACTTCCCAGGAGTGGGGAGTGGATAGCCCATGCCCAGTGACCTTTTGATAGAAGTGAGTGGAGTTATAATGAAAGACAACCCTGAAGGCACATCCCGGCCCCCTGTGGGATTCTGACACCTTCATGCAGCTGTGTCACAGCTCCACTCCTCCCTCTGTCCAATCTTGTTTCTGTCACTCCACCTTAGATGTTGATCTCTAACACAGTTCTCAATAAACTGCATGCAAATCTACACCTCAGAGTCTAAATTCTGGGGAAACCCCACTTAAGACAAAGTCTGAGAGTGAGAAGAGGTGTTAGTGAACGAATCTGGAGAAGGATTTCTTGGGAACAAGAATGTTTAAATGAGGGGATGGATGAGTGCACTGCAGAGCCAGGCAAGCTTTCCCCCTGGTTAGAAAAATGGCAATTCCAATTATTCATGGAACTTAGAGTTTGTTAAGTTGTCATGTCTGGGCATGCAAAAACTTCTGTGTGAAACCAATATAAAGTTAGATCAGTATCAATCAAATAAGGAAGTGGGAAGTGAGTGCACTACCCTGTGGGAATAAACCATCCGGCCACTGAGAGATGGTGTTCGTCTTCCAGTGCGCTAGGCTAGTTTTTGATGGGCATGAAAATCAAATGCACAATAATCTACTTTTGCAGCATTCCCAAGGAATGCTAATTTTAATTTTCCAAACAACAGAAAATTTTCTTTCGAAACACAAGAACATTCTAAAATTTTCAATCATAGGTATAGAAATAATTCCAACATACATTAGAAATGTTCCTGCCCCTTAAACAGAGGATCCTGTATTTAACTGAACTTTCACTCGATGAATTGGAGGCATCATTTTGAACATAACATCAATTATTTGATTGAACTCTAAGACAACAATCCTCGAAAACATTGCTCAGTAACGTTTAATGTGCATATAAATCACCCCTAGGGATTCTTGTTAAGTTGCAGATTCTGATTCAATAGGTCTGAGGTTCTGCAGTAATAACTAGCTCTCAGATGACACCAACGTTGCAGGTTGGCAACTATATTTTGAGTAGTAAGGTTCCAAAGGCATCAGGAGATTTAATTATCTCTGTCCTTAGCATGTAGTAGCCTGAGACAGCAATATTTTTATTAACTATGTTGTTTCTTTTCTTTTCTTTTTTTTAATTCACCATCAAGCTTAAAATTAAAATGCAGAGCTAGAAGGAAGTACCTGGTCCAAACACTTCATTTTAAGAAGTGATGCCCAGGGAGTCTGCTATGATTTATATAAGGTCCCTTGACTGGTTAATGGCAAATAGGGCTTACAATGTTGTTCTTCTGAACGCATTTTTTCCTCTTAGCTTCTAAATCTCATTCTAATTTGCTGCTACTTTTCTATAAGCAGGTTGAAAATTCAGATAACTAATATTGTTAGAATTCTATGTAAATAAATAGGCTCTTACAGAAGGTCTTCTCAACTTCAGTGAACAAAGTCAAGGACTTTAGTGATTGATTTGGTGCCTTTTACTCATGGGATTTTTCTTTTTTGCTTAATTATGAATCTGGACAGTTGCCTGGGTGGTTGAAATAACCTCTAAATAAATTATTGGGATCTAACTGATTAAATAAAGAAAAAACTAAAAGGGTTGGCAGAATTAACAAACAAAAAATAGGACACTTACTTAAATTTGAATAACAACTGTAACCTTTTAAACATAAGTATATCTCAAATATTGCATGGGACATACTTATACTAAAAAATTATTATCGTTTATTTGAAATTTAGATTTAAGTAGGTATCCTGTATTTTATCTGCAACCCTAAATAGGAAAGATACAGAAATATACCAAAAAAAAAAGGGATGAAGAGCTAAAAGAAAGAACAGCTGGGAACACAAATTAAAAAAAAAAAAGGGGGGAATAGAAGGAAGGATTATACAAATGTTTGTGCATATAAAAATATAGAGAGAATAGTAAGAGTGATAGATAATTTTTGAATAGCTAATGGAGAATACGCATTTCTACCACGAGCGGGTCCTTATTTTCTGAATGAATAAAGTTTCAATATTTAATTGCTTCTAAAATGTAGGGCCAAGAGGAAGAAAATGAAAATTCTTGAATAACGACAAAGCCAGCACAATTAACAGTTGTTATGCTCTGGAAAATCAATGCTGTAAGCAAACAAAATGCTATTAAATAATCCATAAAAAAACCAAACCCATTGCTGTCCAGTCGATTCCGACTCATAGCAACCCTATAGGACAGAGGAGAACTGCTCCATAGGGTTTCCAAGGGGTGCCTGGTGGATCCGAACTGCCGAACGAGCAGCTGCAGCTCTTAACCACTACATCACCAAGGTTTCCAAATAATCCATGGTTTCAAAAATAAATTATAAGGGTTATTACAAAATCCTTAGAGGTGAATGGTAATGAAAGTAGTATAAGTCAAAATTTATGGGACATAATTAAAGTAGTACTTGGGGGGAAATTATGGAACACAGAAAACAAATTATCGAAGTATTCAACACAAGAAGCTAGAAAAAGAACATCAGTATAAACCCAGAGAAATAACAAGGAAGAAAATAGTAAAGATAAGGTGGAAATCAATGAAATACAGAACAACTAAAATAAAAAGAAAGATGAACACAACTAAAAGTTGTTCTTTAAAGACAACAGTAAGGTAGACACATCTCTGGCACATGTAACCAGAAGAAGAAAAAGAAGATTCAAAGACATACAATGTAAAGGGAATGATAACTATAAGTTAAAATAGAGATGAAAGATAATAAAAGCACATTATGAATAACTACCAGTGCCAAACCGAAATATGTAGAAGAATTTAATAACTTTCTGGAAATATCTAATAGGCCAAAATTGGGGAGGAATTAGAAAAAATTGCATCTATTAATAAAAATCAAAGAAATTTAAATGGAAATCATAAATCTCTCCTCAAATAAACTCCAGGTTCAATTGGTTTTATAGGTAGGTTCTGCCAAAATTTGAAGGAACAGATAATCCTTATTTTATACAAGCAGTTTCAGAAAATCAAGAAGAGGAAAAACTGCCCAACAAATTTTATGCGACTTGTATAATCTGAATATTTGAATCACTAAGGGCAATATAAAAAGAGACTATATAAATATGTTAATTTCACTTATGAACACAAATGTAAAAATAAAAGATTAGCCAATAAAATCCAAAAGTATATTTAAAATATATAATAAACAAGTGGGTTCATCCCACAAGGAAAAACTGGTCTTATATTTAAAAGAAAATGATCAGTGTAATTCAACATACTCATGGATCAAAGGAGAAAAATCACATGATGGTATAAATTGATGCAAACCAAACATTTGATCAAATTTAGCTCACATATACAAGTATGTTTTTCAAGAGGCAGAAGAAATGACCTAAGGCTTATTCTAAAATACAGGTCAAAGGTAAATATTTGTAAAATAATGAATAGCTAATTCAATTTTTTTTAATGTGCAAAAGGAAGGGGGTGGTGAAAGTCTTGCCCTACCAGCTCTGTTTACGTGGTAAAAGCAATAGAATAAAAACAGTGTATAGTTGGTGTAAGAAACAGGAGAACAGACTAATGGCATACAACAGCGAGTTAAAAAACAGACCCATGTATATTCCAAAACTTAGTATATAATCAACGTGGCACCACAAACCATCGGGGCAAGAATAGATATTTTAATGGATGGTGTTAGAAAAATTGGTCTATCATATTTTTTAAAGTGGATCCCTACTTTACACTATATACAAATTTCAAATATATTTAAAGATGAAAGTTTGAAAAGCAGAACTATAAAGCTAATACAAGAAAATGAAGAATATATTTGAGATCTTAGCAAAAACTAATACATTTAAATACACTAAAATTAAAGAAAAAGGAACACTAAATACCTGATAATTGCTATGTAAATTATCCCATATGTAAAGTGGGATGCTTCATTCTAGTAAAAATCAGCAAAAATGCAAATAAGACATCACTTTGTTCCTATCTCACCTTTTAAAAAGTTTAGCAAGCAGAGGTGGTTTGCTTCTATTTTTGGTCTATGCTATCTACCCCTTTCAATCCAACCCAGTCCCCAGTCCTATTAACCACCTCTGTTCTGTGTCACAAAGAGTGTTATCAAAATCCTGTCCATTGCCAAGGCTAAGACCTAATACCTCATCATTTATTCACGTGTATTCACCAAACATTTTTGAACAGTACAATAAGCAGACTGTTTGGTGCTCAACATACAACAATGACTATTTACGATCTTTGCCGACAAGTTCCTTAGAGTTACCAGGATGGCGAGACTGACGTGTAAACAAGAACAGTGTACAGGAACCATGACTGCAGGGTGCGTTAAGGGGGCACACAGGAGGAAGTGATCAATTATACCAGATGGGGCTTGAGAGAAAAAGTGAGGAAATGCTTTATAAAGGAAATGATCCTTGAACTAAATCTTAGAAGACGAGTTGGGTTTCTTGATGAGACAGAGTAGAGAAAGTATTTACAGAGAAGGAAAAACACAAGTTCCCTTCCTGGGATGTTATGGATATATGAAAACCCTGATATGATCCAGCACTGAAAGCAGACTATTATGACAAAAGTCGTGTGTGTGTGTGTGTGTGTGTGTGTGTGTGTGTGTGTGTGTGTGTGTGTGTGTGTGTGTGTGTGAAAGAGGGGGAAATGGGCCAATCAGTTGTCCTTTTGGGTCTGTTTTGCTCTTTATTGTATCTGTAGCATGTGACTTACAACAGTCCTCCTTCTTTAGCATTGTCTAAACATGTCCACTGCAGTATATGTACCTTAAGGTGAAGATGGTGAGTCATTCATCTCTGAATCTCTCCACAGCACAGTATTTTGTTCATATTTGGCAACAGGTGTGAAAATAAGGTAAATGTTATAAATAACTTTAGTATTTAGTGGAAACCTGGTCAGCAAACTATGGCCCATGGGCCAAATCTGGCCTGTCACAGGCCTGTTTTGTATGGTCTGTGAACTAAGAACGCTCTGTGCATTTTCAAATGGTTGAACAAAATCAAAAGAAAAATAATGTGAAAATGATATGAAATTCAAATTTCAGCATCCATAAATACAATTTGATTGAAACACAGCCAAGCATTTGTCTATATCCTGTCTATGGCTGCTTTCATGCTACAACAGCAGAGTCAAGTAGTTGTAACAGAGACTGTATGGCCTACAAACCCTGAAATATTTACTTTCAGCCCTTAACGCAAAAAGTTTGCTGACCTCTGGTATAGAGGAAGGGTCCCACGGGCTTTTTAAATAAGATGGATTTGAATTTGAATGCTATCTTTGTTTTTTACTAGCTGCATTATCTAAAATTCTTAAAATCTCAAGTTTTAAGATGAGCCTGTTTAGAATGAGGGAAATCATACTTCTGATAGAGAACTGGACTAGAATAAATAATGTAATATCTGGCACAGAGTAAATCTCAATGAGTGTTAGTTTCTTCCCCCTTGTGTCTAGGGTTAGGGATTCTCATCTTTGAAATCCAATCAATTAAATGCGCACTGCATTTTCTGGTGACAATTCGTATGTAGTGTTTGGCTAGTTGAAGTCAGATCAAAAAAGGGAGGAAATTATGGTTAGCAGGCTTTGGGCTTTATGTAGCAAGGGTGATCCGCAACTTATAACTGATGTGGAGGACCCTGGTATTTAAAATACCATGAGCATGTGGTGATTTCTGTTAGGATTGCTAACCAGTCCAGCTTGAGTGAGACTGTTCCAAATTGGAGACATTTTAGAACAGTCATGAAAATAAATATGAACATATGATTTTGCATATGTTGATGGGCTCCCTGGGAAACCAAACAACAAGTACTTACTGCGTGTCTGCTTTTCACATTGCTTCATTTGTTGTCTGTGTTGCTTAAATTCAAAGCACTTTCTGGGAAGAAGCAAGCCTCCTACTTCTTTCTCTATCCCCTAATGGCACCTCAAGTTTACAATACACACAATAAATCCTAAGAACTAAATTCATAGACACTTCATCTTTCAAGAATTTAGGAGAAATCCAAGGAAAGATGACAGGAAGGCTTTCCTTCCAATTCCACATATGTTTTAATTTGCTTGCTCATGTCATATCCCCACTGTCTATCCCCAGTGCTTAGCTCTGGGTTTGGCACACTGCAGGTGTTTAATGAGTGCTGATTGAATAAGGCAAGTGATGTGGAGATCACACCTTGAGTCTTTTTTTCTCTTTGATCTTCCTCACAGATCTGCCTCATTTGTAAAATAGAAAAACACCTACCTTGCAAAACTCTGAAGGATATTGTAAGAACCAAATAAAAACGTGCATGAGAATGTACTTTGTGAACTAAATGGCTTTAAATGTGATTCAGTGTAAACAATAGTAAAAAGAATCTATATTTTATGCTGTTGCTGCGTGTCATTGAGTTGATTCCAAATTCATAATGACCCTATAGCACAGAGTAGAACTGTCCCATACTGAAACCTGTAGTCTTTGATCTTCATCATTTAAGTGCTTCAAGCCCTCTTTGCTTTCAGCAAGCAAAGTTATGTCATTTGCATATCACAGGTTGTTAATGAGCCTTTGTCCAATCCTGATACATTGTTCTTCTTCATATAGTCCAGCTGGACAATGAATAAGGAAGACCAAAGAAGAATCGATGCATTTGAATTATGGTCTTAGTGAAGAATATTGAATATGCCATGGACTGCCAGAAGAACAAACAAATCTGTCTTAGAAGAAGTACAGCCAGAATGCTCCTCAGAAGCGAGGACGGCAAGACTTTGTCTCGCTTACTTTGGACATGTTATCAGGACTTCATGCTTAGTAACGTAAAGAGTTAGTGAAAAAGAGGAAGACCTTTAACAAGATGGATTGATGCAGTGGCTGCAACAATGGGCTCAAACATAGCAACGAATGTGAGGATGGCGTAAGACTAAGCAAGGCTTCATTCTGTTATATGTAAGGTCACTATAAGTTGGAACTGACTCAACAGCACCTAACAACAACAATAGAACTGCCCTATAGGGTCTCCAAAACTGTACTGTTTACAGAAGCAGATTGCTAGGTCTTTCTCTCACAGAGTGGTTGGTGGATTTGAGCCACTGACCTTTTGGTTAGCAGCCAAGTGCTTAACCACTGCACCACCAAGACTCTTCATATTTTATGTTGTGTAAGAGAAAATCCTTATATTCTTGGTTTATTGGCTCAAGAGTAGAAGAAACTAAGGAAACTGAGAGAGACAAGTTATCTCAGTAAATGCGAACAGAGACGATAGTAAATTTTGCTGGGCAAGCAGCATTTTAGTAAACCAAGGATTTTGAAAAAAAGTTTTCAAGGTTAGTGTTTTCCAATCCAGTTGTTTGTCAGTTGTGCCATAAATTTGTCTCTGATCCATTGCAGACAAATCAAATTTGTGTATCAAATCAAGATTAACATGTACTAGAAGGGACACTAAAAGCTCAGAAATCTTACAATTCTCAGATAACTTAAATTTAAAAAAAAACTAGCCAGCCTATATTTTAAAATCACTTTCTATTTTATTTGGTATCATGTGGCTTTATGCATGGAGCCCTGGTGGCACAGTGGTTAAGCACTTGGTTGCTACCAAAAGGTCGGCGGTTTGAACTCACCAGCCGCTCCACGCATGGGAGAAAGATGTGGCAGTCAGCTTTCATAAAGATTACAGCCTTGGAAACCCTATGGGGCAGTTCTACTCTGTCCCATATAGCTGCTATGAGTCAGAATCGACTCAACGGCAATGGTTAATGGGCAGATTTATGCAAACTAAATTTTCTTAGTATGTTTTATATATATTTTTTCTGATACAAGGAGTATTACTCCTAGTTCACTTACAGTAAGGACAAGGTACAAACCTAAAACATATGAGGTAACTAACTGATTTACATTAAAAGAATTCCAGTTGAAGATTCCTGCTTTCAGCTATGATAAAGTAGTTTACAGCACAGCAAGTATACTTGACAGCTATAAAATATGGATGAAGTAAAAAGGAAGATGTTTGCAGGCATTTGCAGGCTCCCAAAGCAATCAGAACTTAAAATACCAATATCACCCACAAAAAAAGGAACCACATTGAAGGGAACCTAATATTTTGTGACACTTTTGCTGTTGAGGTATTTTTCAATCTCTAATCTATGCAGAATAAGAGTGTAAGAAACCACACAGAAAGTAGCACGTGAGAGGCCAGAAAGTTAAGCAGAGCTTTTGGCAGACACATACTGTTGAGAAGATAGAAATGTAGGTCAGAGACTATAAAGGTGGAGGGTTCAACAGATGCTTTCATTTGAGACCCCTGAAAGGCTATGCCGTGAGGAGAGAGGGAAAACTGAAAATATATCAGGGCTCACAAAGACAGAAGTATAAGCTTGAGTCATGTTAATTACTGATTGGATCAAAGTGATCTTTCCCCAATGTACTACATGTCAAAAAGCAAAAATAAATTACCTTCAAGAAAATATGATTCTAACCAAGGTCTCCAACATTTATTCACAGCGTGTGATGTTCAGTTAGAACGTTATTTGGTATAATAGTAAATAAGCCCAAATGAAAGAAAATTAAAGAGAGAAAACAGTCAGTATAATCAGATGTCAGGTCACTAAGATATTGGTGTTATCACAAATAATAGTGATTAATATATTTTTAAGACTATAAGATGAAGAATTTCAAAGAAATAAAAAATCGAGAAAAAAAATAGGGATTCTATAATTAAAATATAATAAACGAAATTAAGAATTCATTAACAGTTTAACAGCTGATTATATGCAGCAAATTCAGAATTAGTGAAAAAGAAGTTATGTCAGTAGAAAATAATCAGACTGTAGCATGGAGACAAAATGGAATCGAGAATAGAAGAGAGAGAAAAGGGACAAGAGAGACACTGGAAGCAGGTCTACCTTATGTATATTCGGAGTCTAAGAAAAAGAGGAGAGAGTGAATGAGCAGAAACAATATTTGAAAACATTTTCCCAAAACTAAATACAGACATCAAGCCACAGATTAAAGAGGCTTAAAAAACTTTTAGCCAGATATATGTAAAGAGAAATAGGCCTAGGAAGATAATAGGAGAACCTTTTAAACAAAAGACAAGAAAAATATTAAAAGCACCAGAGAATAAAAGACATTGCCTTCAAAGAAATAGATATCAGATGTGTGGCTGACTTTCCAAGGAAGCTACTATGTAGGTAAAAAGGTAACAAAATGACTTGATTTAGAGGGCTGAAAGAAAGCAACTGGCCACCTAGAATTCTATACTAAGCAAGGATAGTGTTCAGAAACGCTATATTCAAACACACAAAAACCTAAGGAGAATTCATTGTCAGCAGACCCACACTGAAAGAAATAATAAGTAGACTTTTTCAAGCTAAATAAAAAGAATCTCAAATGGAAGCACAGAAACATAGAAAGGAATAATATATGCACTGGAGAGGGTAAATATTGAGTAAATTTGAAGCTGTATTAACTTAAAAAATCAGGAAGCAGTAAATGGAGTTAAAGCATTCTAAGGCACTCTTATTAGCTATGGAATTGTAAAAGTATTAATTTATAGCAGACTCTAATAAACTAAGGATGCATGCAGTAATCTCTAGGGTAGCCACTTTAAGAACACGATAAAAGTACAACTAACAACCTAATAGAATAATAAAACTACTTGTTTAAAAGAGAATAAGAGAAAAAAGGACACTAAGAACATACGGAATAAATGATGAAGAAAGAGAAAGTTGGCAGATTTAAAATTAAACGTCATTAATTACGTAAATGTAATAGGACTAAATACTCCAATTGGAAACCAAAGAATTTTAGACTGTGTATGTATTTTTATAAATTATATGCTGATTGTAAGTGAAGCATATTAAATATAGTTATATAGAAAGGTTAAAAGTAATAAGATGGGAGAAGACATGCAAACATAAGCAAAAAACTAGCTGTTATTGGTATGGCTACACTAATTATCAGACAAAGTTTACATTAAAGAAAGAAGTATTAGTAGATATAAAGAAGACATTTCATAATGTTAACAGAGATAATCCATTAGGTCAATATAGAAATTCTAAAATTATATACTGGCAGTTTTAACTTTGGAAAGTCACAATATGTACAAATTTCAGTTATCACAATTTAGTTAAATAACACCTGTCCCCACAATATGTTTCAAATTTCAGTTAGCACAGTATATTGATTGTGAGTAACTGCATAAAGCACAAACTTCACAAACAGCTCTTCTGTCTATAAGTCACTATGAAAATAATAGATGTGCATCATAGTCAGTGACCAATCAAATCACTTCTTTCAAAGTCTGTCATTTATCTGTCACTGTGTATTGGTTATTCAGTTCACACACAGACAGGAAAGTGTGTGGTCATGTAGCCTCCTGATTTCCTGTGATAAATCCACATGACATTTTATAAAAATAGGTAGTCAAAACAAGGAATTAATCAACAAAGGGGAAAGTGGAACAGAGCAATGAAAAGTGATAATGCTGGAATGAAATGCAAATCAAATGGAAATGGAGTTACAGAAGAAATAGCTGACTGTGGGAATGGTGGCATTGAAACCATGGGAGAGACTCTAGATATGCAGAGTCCCAGAGGAAGTGATACCAACAAAAAATTCACATTAATGGAACCCTCAGTTGTATCTTCTGACATTGAAAGTGCAAAGGATAAAATTTCGGAAGCTGATCCAAACTTAGACAGGAGTATGACCGTTCACCAAGGTATAGAAAAAATGTTTGCTTTGTAATGTCAGTCATGATGAGTAAAAGAAGGCAGGCACTGTTCAAACTACTCTTGATAAGGTTTTTACAAAGAAATGAAACGTTTTAATTCTCATTGTTTCTACTGCTTTAAATTACAGTGAGCTAAATTAATTTCACTATTTTTTTCATTTCCATACACATGCATAACTAAGAAAGTTTTTAACATTGTGACAAAAAGTTTTAAAGGCCACAGAAAAATTGTAATTCTTCCGTTGATTCTTAAGATTTCTTTGTACAGTTTAGTTTGCACCATCATTTTTACAGTCCTCTACTATCTTGCAAGCAAGGACTGCCTGCATACCTAATAAAAAATACAGTTTTGCAATGTATAAAACCATGTATAACAACTATATGAGAAACACACAATTCCAAGATTATGATGGGAGATATTAATGCATATCTCTTAACTGATGGAAACAGTAAATGAAATATCGGAAAAAAATATATACAAAATATATATTGTGATCATTAAGGTTGTGTGTCAACTTGGCTGGGCCATGATTCTCAGTGGTTTGGCAGTTATGATGTAGTTTGGCAGTCGTATAATGATGTGATCACTTCCATGATGAGATTTGATATAATGTCATCACCTCCATGATGGGATCGGCTGTGAGTAGGCAATCAGTTGAAAGGGAGTTTCCTTGGAGGTGTGGCCTGCATCCAATACAGGTGAACTTTCTGGCAAGGCTCACTGGTTTTTGCTTACTCTGGATCCTGCAGCTGGCTCCTGTTTGACTGACCTCCAATTCTTGGGACTTCAGCTGGCAGTTTACCTGCCGTCTTGCCTGCCAATCTCGGGATTCATTGGTCTCTGCAGCCTGTGAGCAAGAGCCCTTCTGTCTGACCTGCTGATCTTGGGTTCACCAGCCCCTGCAGCTACATGAATCAAGAGAAGCCTCCAGCCTGACCCAGGGACTTGAGACTTTCCATCCTCTATGACTGGTGAGCCATTTCCTTGATACAAATCTCCCTTTATATTTATTTATACACTTTACTGGTTTTGCTTCTCTAGAGAAGTCAGCTAAGACATATATGACACAGAGAATTTCAGCAAGAAGATGGAAAAACCTGACCTATCTTAAATATACAGAATACTGTACTGAATGATGGAAAAGTACACATTTCTCTCAAAGTGCGTGGAATATTTACCAAAATTGGCCATATGCCGACCCATCATGTGAGGCTCACCAAATTTCAAAGAATTAAAATTATACAGAATACGTTATTTGACCACAGAAGAATTAGCTATAAATCAAAAGCAAAAAGATAACTAGAAAATTTCCAAATGTTTGGAAGTTAGGCAGCACACTTATAAATACTCAGTGGTCAAAAAAGATATCACAATGAAAATTAGAAAATATGCTTGAACTGAGTGATAACAAATAAGTCATATGAAAACTTGTGGCTTATAGCTAAAGTCACACTAAAAAGAAAACTTATAGCCATAAATGCATATATATAAAAAGATGAAAAGCTAAAAATCAATTGTCTAAGCATCATCTCAAGTTACTAGAAGAAGAAAATTAAATTAAATGTAAATATAAAAAGGAAGGAAATAATGAAAATAAGAGAAGAAATATATATATGAGAAATATATATATGAAATATATATAAATATATGTATATGAAATATATATGTATATGCAAAGACTGTACAACAGAGAAAATAAACAGAGCCAGAAATTGGTTGTTTTAAAAGAGTAATAAATTAATTAATAAATCCTTAACAAGACTGAACAAAAAAACAACAAGAGACGCTACAAATTAACAATAGCATGAGTGATTAAAGGTCCTGAAGATCTTGGAAACATTACAAATAAAATAAGAAAATATTATCAAAAACTTAATGCCAAGCTTGCCAGTGGCCATCTAAGGTACAACTATTGGTTTCTACTAATCTGGAACAAAAGAGAAAGAAGGAAACCAAAGACTCAAAGAAGAAACCAGTCTACAGGACCAACTGACAATATGAACTATGGCCTCACCTGTCCAGAGATCAGAAGAACCAGATGATGTCTGGCTACCACTACCGACAGCTCTGACTGGGGCCATAATAGATGGTCCTGGATAGAGTGGGAGAAGTTGTAGAACAAAACTCAAAACCTTAAAAAAAGGCCAGACTTACTGGACTGGAAGACACCTGGGGAACCCCTGAGACTATCACCTTGAAATATCCCTTAAACTTCAAACTGAAACTACTCCCAGAGATTACCTTACAACTAAACAAAAGCTTAATGCCAATAAATTTGAAATTTTAGAAGAACTGCATGAATTTCTCAAAAAAAAAAACAACTCATCAAAACTGACCTAAGAAAAAATTAAGACTGTAAATTTTTCCAAATTTATTTTAAAAATTCCACCTAAAATCTAAAATTTTTCCTCAAAGAAAATTTGAGGCTTAGATAGCTTCATTGGTGACTACCTCCAAAATTAACACCAATCTCACAGAAAATTTCCCAGAAAATTGGGAAATAAAGAAACTTGTTTTAGGAATCAAACATAACTCTGATCGTAAAACCTGAAAAAAACATTAAAATGAAGGAAAATTAGAAGTCAAGTTCTAATAAACATATTTTTTTTCAAAACACAACAAAATATTCTGAAACAGAATCGAAAACTATTTACAAAGAAAAATGCACTACCCCATTTTTTATCCAAGTATATAATATTTAAAAGTTTACCAGTGTAAGTAACACATTAATAGAACAAGGGCAAAACCATGTGATCATCTCAATAGATGCAGAATAAAGTATTTGATAAAATTCAACTCCCTTTTCTCAGAAAACTATAAAATGATAAAAGAAATTAAAGAAGGACTGAGTACCTGGAGGGATATTAGAAGACTCAATATTTTAAAGAGAAAACTCTCTCCTAATTGACTTATAGATTCAATAAAATCCCAGTCAATATTGCATTAGTGCGTGTATGTGTAAATTGATAAGTTGATTCTAAAATTTATATGGAAATTGGAAAGATCAAGAATAGCCAAGATAATCTAGAATAAAATAAAGTTGTATGACTTACATTATCAAATGTTTAAACTCATTAAAAATATTCAGTAATCAATACAGTATGCTATTGGTGCAGGGATAAACAAACCAATAGATTAAAATAGAGAATCAATAAACAGAACTCCACACATATATTGTTAGTTGACTTTTAACAAAGATAACACAGTGCAGTCTAGTGGGGAAAAGAAATTTTTAGTCTGGGGAAAAAAAATCTTGATCCCTACCTCACACAATATGCAAAAATTCCAGATGGATTGTAGACCTAAATATGAAAAGTAAAACAGTAACATTTCTAGAAGGTAACATACAGAAGTATATCTTTGTGATATGCAAGTATTTTTAATACAGTTCTAAAAAGCACTAATCATAAAGGAAAAGATAAATAAATTAGACTTCATTAAAATGTAGAACTTCTTCTGTTCGTCTAGAAATACTATTAAGACAAAGAAAAGGTAAGCCATAGAGTGTTGGAATATATTAAATAACATATCGACGGCAACGCCTTTGGTTTTATATATATTATATAGATATATATATAAATACACACACAAATGCACCCAGCTTTTTAAATACATTCACCAAGAGGAATGTACAGAAATACTCATAGCAGAACTATCTGCACTAGAGAACAACTGAAAACAACCCAAATGTTCATCAGTTTCAGAATGGACAAATTACATTGTGGGATATTCATACACTGGAATGCTACATAGCAAGGAAAATAATCACACTACTGCTAAATGAAGCAACATGCATGAATTCCACATACATAATGTTGAGCAAAAAAGAATCACAGTGTCTGTACTATATATATTTTTTCATATAAAGTTAAAAACTAGGCAAAACTAATCTATGGTGAGATAAGTAAAAACAGTAGATACCTTGGTGGGGTAATGACTGGGAAAGAGCAAGAGAGAGCCTTTTGGAGTGACGCTAATACTCTATTTCTGGATCTGGGTGGTGGTTAGAAAGAGTGCTGACTATAAAAATTCACTGAGCTGTACATTTCCAATTTGTGCACTTTTGTGTGTGTGTATTAGACTCTGATAAAAGGATTTACTCATAAAGAAAGAAGCCCCAAAATTCAAAAGAATAAATTCAACATCTAAAAACTTTGAGATAACGAAGAAATTTCCTAACTGCCCATTCAAATGCATCTTTTCACACACACACACACACATACACATGCACACACACACACGTGCACGCACACACGCACGCAAACACACAATCTACAGCCTTCACAAAAAGCTATTTAGGCCACTTACTTTGAGCCAAACCTCATCTTCTCTCCCCAGGCTACCTTCTGGCTGCTCACTCCCTTCATGCTGAGGTCTATTTCCACTGGTGGCACAGGGAAACCAGCCAGTGAGGGGACGGTGCTCAGGTAAATCTGGATGGTATGATGTGCAAATCTGAAATAATTACAACCAAAACCTAAGTGTAGACGGTGAGAGATAAGTAATGAGAAAGAAATTCTCTAACACAAAACCAAAGGTTTTCTCCCTAATGATCACATTATTGGCAGAAAACTTTTCTCAGTGTAGAATTTCTAAATGTTCTGTTAACCTCAAGATATAACTTGCCAGGGTAGAAAGATACCCATGACAACCCTTAGCCCACTGTCAGCCCAGAACTTGTCCAAAGAATATCCTGGTGCATCTCAGCCAATTGCTCCTAGGATTAGCCATGGAAGTCTGTCTATGATGATGGCTAGGTCCTTACCATACAAGATCGGCTGGCCCCCGGAGTGATCTACTGAGACAGGGAACCACTGAGCATTCAGCTGGATAAAGGAGCCAGGGCAGTGAAACTCCAGGAAATTTCTTCCACTTCACTTAGGGAAGACAGACAGGCTAGACTAAAAGCCACTTCAGAGAGCTGTCACTAACTCAGAAGCTCCCAACTTTCCTGGCTTCCCGTCATTGGACACCAGGACTCCTGGAGTAAGTTTCCAGAATTAGGCTGAGACAGTGTGGCAGGCATAGCTAGTTGCCTATCCATATCCATTTTCTCTTTCTCATTAACAAACCCCAGTTTTGTTCAAGGTGGCAGTGTATCCAGTTATAAAATGCTGATCTCCTCAGACTCCCTTAGAGCAAAGGGTGATGAAGTAACCTGGATGTGGCCAATAAGATGTTGGACTTCCAGAAAAGCTGCTATTTTCTCAATAAAAAAGGAAAGACTCAGCTAGCATTCACCTGTTTCCCATTGACCTTCCCTTTCTTCCTGCTTGAAATGCTGACCTCATAACTAGAGGATTAGTGGCCACCTTATGAGCAGGAGAAAGAAAGCTGCAAGCCAAGGATGGAAGGACCAGAAGGTAGAAGACACCTGAGTCCTTGATGAGTTCCTTAAACGGAAGCACCAACTATGGCTGGTTCCTCAATCTCCTTGAGGATGTCACCTTAGATCTAAAAATTCAATTATTTCATCCTTGCCCAAAATACTTTTAGAACTAAATCTCACTTCTGTGAAAGGACTATACTGCCTGTTATCATAACAAATGGAAGAGTTTGTTTGGTAATTGAAGCATCTGGAATGGTACCCAAGGGCCAAGAACTCTTCATCTTTTGAATATTCAAATATAATTCATAAAAGTCATTGGTATAGCATCTTAGAGTATTCAGAATATCTCTTACCTACATAGGTAAATATGCAGGGAAAACTGTACACCTACGGATTTGTTTTTAGTACTAACTCAAGGATTTCTTCAATAATAATAATGTCTTTATATCTCTTTTACATATGAGAAAACTGGGGCCCAAAGAGGTTAAGTGACTTGCCAGACATCATTTAGTAATAATAATAGTGGATCCAGGAGTGTAACTCAGGCTTTCTGATTCTTTACTGTTTCTCTTTCTTCTTTTAAAATAAATTCTCTTAAATATGAAGCCCAAGTATAATTTCTGTGTACTTCTAAGTTAAATTGTGAGATGCTCAAGTATGCCTTGGAGTTAGCCATTGCATAGCCCAAACATTCCTAGATGAAAACTAGTACAGATAAGTGGGGTGGGGGGGGGTAAGGGTGGGGGTTAATTACTAGTCTAGAAGCTTTTTACTTAAGATTATCTTGCTCTGAGTTCATTAAAGACTACATTTGGTGGTAAAATTGGTAAAATCAGGAGAAAAATATAAACTCTCATTAAGCATCTGGGGAAGTGACTTCACAATTTTGTTCAGTCTTGACTCTATTCATCTGGCTTAACTTACCATGGAATGAGGTTCTCCAGTTACCAAGGAAACAGGACATTTCTTCTTGTCTTCATGAGAGGAGTAAGCTTGGGTAGCCCACTGATCCAAGTATCCTTTGGGAGTATACAGCCCACAGTCTAAGATGCTGGTTTCCTTCTCAAAAGGCTCACATATCCCATCTCCCTCATATATGTAGCACAGGCTTGGTTCCCCTGCCAAGAAACCGGCACTTGAAAAAGCGTTTTTATACATGTCATGAAAAAAAATTAGAATGGGAGTGTTCACAGCATTTCTTTCCCAGCCCCCAGTAGAGAATCCTGTAATTGCCTCTCAGTCTAATGCCCACCCCAAACACACAGACAACACACACATACACACCCCACGTACAAACCATATAAACGCCACAAGAGGAAGGATTCTTTTTTTTATTGGGCCAGAGGTAGAGTCCATCTATATATTATGAAAAGAAAAGAAAAGTAAAGGAAAAAAAAAAAAAAACATTGCTGTCAATTCCAACTCATGGCAATCTCTTGTGTTACCTAGTAGAACTGAGCTCCATAGGGTTTTCTTGGCTGTAATCTTTATGAAAGTAGATTGCCAGGCCTTTCTTCCTTGATACCACTGGGTGGGTTCAAACGGCCAACCTTTTGGTTAGGAGCCCAGCGTAAACAATTTATGTCACCCAGGGATCCTATATCTATATAAAAATGGTATGCAAGTGTGTGGGATTGGGGGGAGAAAAAACACATAGAAAAAGCAGTGCTGGACTAGGTTTAGAAAGAAATATTAAGGATAGTCGAGAGAGATATTAGGGGAAGCTGGGGATATAAGAGAAGTAGGAAAAAGAGGAAAGAGATTTTAATAAATGGTATGAAATGTTATACGTTTGGATTCTCTTTTTAAAGTATTAAAGTATTTGAGGATTTTTTTTTTCCAATTACCTATTGTTGCTGAATTGTACAAAAGTTCTGAAACTGGACAATATGGGCTCTAGATTTAAAAGGGTTAGATATGTATTATTTATTTTAATCCTGTGGTAACTAGGTGTACATTTTTTGTTTGCTGGTTTCAAAGACGGGAAATCTGAAACTCCATGACTTTAAGTGACTTGCCAAGGTCACTTGACTCATAAGCAATACAGCCTGGATTTGAACCAGGCACGCAGAATGCAGGTTCTGTGGACTTGCTATCACATCACAACTACATCAAGCTGAGACAGAGGGATTGTCTTGGACAGCAAACAAGTGAGATGCGAATACTTAGGAAAAACTGTTGTACGTGCTGGACAAGTTCCATACGTGGTCGTAGGATAATCCCTACTAAGTGAGTGGTACTAACTCTTTATAGATGTGTAGACTCACTTTCTTCAAGAAGAGAAAGCTGAAAAGCACTTATAAACCATTATTCAGTTCGACTGTGTTCTCTACTAAAATATGGGACATTAATATTAACAGCTTAATTCTAATTTTGCATTCCTGCAAAATAATACAGCATAAAAATAAGATCAAGGTTCAAAGCAAATAATACATAGTACACATTCAGTAACACCATCACTAAAATTTACTTTTTTTTTTTTTAATTCTTCACAGCAATACCACAGGGGTGTTCTAGCAATTTGTCAGCTGCTCATCAACTTATAGCTATTAATTATTTTCCTTAATATTCTCCTCAAGTCTAAGACCCTTCTATGGTAAATCTATCTTTACTTGCCAGGAATAAGCGACTGATCCTAGGACTTGGTTCTAAACCTGTTTTGGGTTTTCAACCCCTGCATTCCATCAAACCCATGGCTTACCCAAGCCACTCCCCTAAAGCTAATATGTGTGTATTTGGTGTATTTGACATGACTGTCCCGTGATGATTCCTATCTCTTTCCATATATATTTTGTATACACACACACATACTTTGTTGATGGTTACGGTCAAGTGAATTCCAATTCATGGCAACCCCATGTCTGCAGAGTAGAACTGCTCCATAGGATTTTTAAGGTTGTGACCTTTCAGTAGCAGATCGCCAGGCCTGTCTTCTAAGGTGTCCTTGAGTAGGTTCAAACTGCCAACCTTTTGGCTAATAGTCCAGTGCTTAACTGTTTGAGCCACCCAGGGACTCCACATAGTTTTCTATTCTATTTATAACCCAGTCACTGTTTATTCTTTTTTTTTTTTTTTAATCATGGCCTTAAAATGTTTGCCTCTGTTTTTTCAAATCCATCTAAAAATAAACACATTTCATAATGGTTCAGTCAAACCATATCTTTTGAGAAATAATGGAGTAGAACTATGTGCTTAGCATACTCCACACTTATTACTCCCTGAAACAAATGTCTAGCTGTTGAATATATCACCCTAAACTTCTGTAAAGTTACAATCGTTTAGATATACTCTTACAGGAGATGGAAACTAAGTAAAGATAGGCCAGACTTAATGGGATCAAATGTGATAGAAATAAAACAAGGTCAGCTCTTAATTTAAATGAAAAGGGAGATGCGCTGGAGAAAGCAGTGTTTGGACATATACATGTATACACACATATATAGAGAGATACAGATATTCAATATGAGCCAACTATGTGGCTACCAAAAGAAATGATGCAAACATAGGTGTCATTTACAAAC
This sequence comes from Trichechus manatus latirostris, assembly GCF_000243295.1. Classification (NCBI taxonomy): domain Eukaryota; kingdom Metazoa; phylum Chordata; class Mammalia; order Sirenia; family Trichechidae; genus Trichechus; species Trichechus manatus. Next base: position 13,217,333 of record NW_004443957.1, on the reverse strand, counting down.
ACATATGTACAGAGACGGGAAGTAATTGGTTCAGTGTATTCTGCACAGCCCGACCACATCTGAAAGATTGAATTCCTTTCTGGGCATTGACCACATGAAGCATGCCCAGTTGGGGTAAATAGGGAAGGGTCTGGAAACCTAATCACATAAGGGGATGTTTGGATTGGAAAGGAGAGTAATGGAGAGGCATTTCAAATATCTGAATGGTAGTCAAATAAAACAGAAAAAGAAGAGTGTATTCCCTGTAGTTTCATCCAAGGAAAAAGCACTTGATAAAGCAGTAGAAACGGGGAGTGCCAGTGCTTGCTCTGCAGACACCTTGTTGTACGCCCTTGGATGAGTCTCTAAATTCTCTGGGCCTCAGTTTCCAAACCGGAAAAAGGGAGAATAATTTTATAACAGGTAAAGCCACATTTAAATAGAAGGGTCTGTTTCAAGGTGCATTCTTCACTGCTGGAAGTATGTAAGCAGAAGCTAGAGACCCACCTCTCAGGAATTAGTAGAAGAGATTTCTGCAAAGGAGGGAAACTGGACTCTATGTCATTTGTAGACTATACGTATGCATGCAGAGAAGAGGGTCTTGATCAGACTGGTGGCACACAGTGGGCAGTGAATAAGTACTTGTTGGATGGATGGATGGATGGAAGATCACTAAGATTCTATGATTCTTAGAATGTATGCTACAGAGAGCAGGGGTTTTTTGTGTTCTGTATGGTGCTTAACACCTTAATAAATTCTACTTTATCTTGAGATTTGGAGACGTTAAAATATTTTAAATGCACTGCTATTTAAAATAACTTTAATAAGTGGTTATGTTCCACAGAATCATTGCAACATATGCAAATGGGAAAGTAAAATAATCTTACCTAAGAAACCTATTGATTCTGGCTTAAACCAGAATTGGGAGAAGCCTTCTGGACCACCTCCCTGAGTGGCAAGGGTCTAGAGTCAAAGCCTCCTAGTTATAATTTATTGTTCAGTGATTCTCCAGGATTAAGAAATAGCTGACCCTCTGTCATCCTTCACTATCTAATCTATTAAACACAGCTGCCAAGAGACATCTTGTACTACCTATGGCTTAGAATACTTGATTGTGTGTAAAATCTGAATGATTATGCTGTTTAACTGACAGTTTGATGTTAGACATGAGGACCCAAGAGAAAACCTTGGTAACATTGAGCTAGGAGGCAGTAAAACCTAATGGCTTAGTATGCAGATTCTAGAGCTGTACTTCCTTGGTTCAAATCCTGGTTTCACCACTTTTAGCTGTATGATCAAAAACAAGTTATTTAAGCTCTCTGAGCTTCCGTTTTGTTTCTTCATAGTTACTGTAAGGATGAAAAAAGATAATATATGGAAAACAATTAATAGTGTCTGGTACATAACAAACATACCAAATGTTATTATTATCACAAAACTGTATGTTACAGGATATCAAGAACTCACAAAGGCACTGAGAGACCTCCAAGCTCAATTGTTAGACTGATTCCTCCATCATAATACCTAATTTTGAATAATTAGTGCTGTCCAAAGCTTGGATCTCTGATTGCATGAGATTATGTAAGAACAGTCTCTGTATTCTTGAAGTTACTTTAGGACACAAAAGGACTGTGGCTATTGAAAATGGGGCCCTGGTACTGTGAACAAAAATAATGACATACTCAAGGCAGGTTCTCCTAAACTCACCTACACAGTTGAAGCCTTCCTCCAGTTTACATGTCCTCGAGCAGCCATCTCCACTCAAAAGGCCTCCATCATCACACTCTTCCCCCAATCTCCTAGAAAGTAAAAGCACAGATACATCCATCCACCCATAAATAGATAAGTGAATAAATAAAAATGTCCTTGTTTATCTCCCATCATTTTACATTTTGAAAATTCTCAAACTTTCCCATTATATAGTAAAAAGTACAAGCTAAACGGAAGGAGATGCTAACGAATGCCTTTATAGAAAAAAAAAATCAAGCCTACAGACATTTAAAGCAAATGCAGTTTGAGCAATGATTATCGATTCGAGTGTCCTGTAGGTTGTGGGAATTCCTAGAAGTCAAGTAGCTCGTGGCTCAGACGCATCTAGGAAATCCACGTGGATCCTGATAGTGTTTCTGGTAGAAGGTCTTAAGTTTAGGAAAGGCCTGTTGTTGTTCTTGTTAGTTGTCCTTGTGTGATTCTGGCTTATGGAGATACCATGTGTGCAGAGTAGAGCTGCTCCAGAGAGTTTTCAAGGCTATGGCCTTTCAGAAGCAGATCACCAGGCCTGTCTTCCAAGTGCCTCTGGATGGATTCAAACCACCAACTTTCCAACTAGTAGTCAAGCACATAATCGTTTGTGCCACCCAGGGACTCCTTAGGAAAGTCCTACTGACGTATAATGAATGGAGTCATAGAAATAGTCAGCTGATTTGGCGAGGAGAAAACCTATATATGTGTGGTTTTTCCTTCTATTCATTTTTGTCTGGTATTTATGTTTTCATTGCTTTATTCTATCTAGACGGAGTTTTTGTAAACATTATAATTTTGTAGAATAGAAATCTCCTGCTTACATACCAGGAGACTTGAGTAGCCGCGTTGCTGCTATCCCTCAATCCAGAGCATCCCTAGGGGTCAGGTCCCTGTGTTTACTCCCTACTACCACCTGGTGGCAGCTAACATATATTGCAGGGGAGAAACAAATACTAGGAGAAGAAAATGTTTTTGTTTGGTATCTCAAATGTTATTACAGCTGATGACTGAATTTGGATCCAGCTGGAGGAGTTGGTTTAGAGTAAGGCGGACATGAAGCATATTAGGTTAACAAAATATATATAAACTTGGGTTGAAGCCCCTTTGAAAGAACCAAGTTTTGGCCATTGTAAAATGGATACCAAACCTGTTGCCGTTGAGTCAATCCCGACTCATAGTGACCCTACAGGACAGAGCATAACTGCCCCACAGGGTTTCCAAGGAGCAGCTGGTGGATTCGAACTGCCGACTTTTTTGTTAGCAGCCACAGCTCTTAAGCACTGTGCCACCAGGGCTCAAAAATGGATCTAGGACTGTCATTTTTTCTCCTTGACTTTTCATCATGCCCAAAATTGACACATATTTTAACCCAGTAGATTAAAGGGCTTGCAATACTAAAGTGTTTTCAGGCCGATACCATCACTAGTAGCTCTAACCATCATTTAAAGGGATAGAGTATAGAGTAAATAATTAGATATGAAAATGTTTTAAAATGAATTAAAAGTATGCTAAAATGCAATTACATAATAATCATATTTTTGACCAACAATCTGGAAATGAAAAAAAGGACAAAAGAAATATGAAAAACAACATAACCGAAGAAATTAAGGAAACTTTAAATTCTCTTTCTATACAAAGGCAATTCAGTTCAATGGAAAGAGAATGTACCGGGGACCTTGTCAGATAAGAGATATTTAAGAAGTGTCTAAACTCTCTAGGCCTCAGTTTGCTCATCTATGGAAAGAGAGAGTTAATCTAGATCAGTATTTCTCTAAATAGGGTCCAGAATGTAATTTTAGAGGTTGGAGACTTTGTATTTTCATTTTGAAGGTAATCTAAATAATTAATACAAACATACTGTGTATCATCTCAAGTAGTACTACCCAACAGAAATATAATAAGAACCACATAAATAATTTCTGATTTTCTAATAGTTACATAAGAAAGTCAAAAGAGAAAGTATTAGCCCAAGAGACAGAAAGGGTCACATAAACCAGAGACCAATGACCACCCTGACAGGGAACACAACAGAGAGTCTTTGATGGAGCAGGAGAAAGCTGGGGGCAGAACTCAAATTCTAGTAAGAAGACCAGACTTAATGGTCTGACTGAGACTGGAGGAATCCCGGAAAGCATTGTCCCTGGACTCTCTATCAGCCCAGACCTAAAACAATTTCCGAGGCCAACTCTTCAGACAAGTATTGGACTGGACTGTGTGACATAAAATGATACTCGTGAAGAGTGTGCCTCTTAGCTCAAGTAGATACAAGAGACTAAATGGGCAGCTTCTGTCCGGAGGTGAGATGAGAAGGCAGAGACGGTTAGGAGCTGGTTGAATGGACATGGGAAATAAGGGGTGGAAAGGAGGAGTGTGCTGTCACAGTATAGGGAGAGTAATTAGGATCACGTAACAATGTATGTATAAATTTTTGTATGAGAGACTAACTTGAAATGTAAACCTCATTTAAACTACAACAATAAAAAAAAAAAAGTTAAAGGAAAAAAAAAAACCAAACCCATTGTCATCAAGTCGATTCTGACTCATAGTGACCCTACAGAACAGAGTAGAACTATCCCATAGGGTTTTCAAGGAGCAGCTGGTGGATTTGAACTGCTGACCTCTTGGTTAGCACGGTAGCCCTTAACCAATCAGTATAAAAATATTGATGAGATATTTTACATTGCTTTTTCATACTAAGGCTTCAAAATCTGGTGTGTATTTTTCACTTACAGGACATCTCAGTTTGAATACTTGAAAAAGTAAATTCACATACCTAAGTTGTTCCAAATATACTTTAATGTTCTCCAATAACTGAATCAAGCTTCAGGTGTTAAATTAAATTTAAATCTGATTTCCCGTGTCCATTCATCTGCTCACAATTTCAGGACATCAGTTATGTTTGTTTTCATTGTCTTATTGGTAAGTGGTATCCAAAGTGACAACTTTTATTTTTTAATAAAAATGTTTAAAAACTAGAGTCTGAGAATGGCTTTTAGGGGATCTGTGATCATTTTAGCCCCTTTAGAATTGGTCTACACATTTCTCAGCTTTAAGTAGTGTATTAAATTATTCATATGACTCCTTCTTCTATGTGTAATGGGATGTCCCAGCTGAGTCAAAGCTGGAATTCAGAGGCTGGTTGCTTCCAGAACTGGTATCCTAGTAACCCTTTCTGGTATCTAACTGATACTCTTGAGAGCTTTGGATGTGGGGAAACAAAATTTTGAAACCGAGATGAGAGAGACAAGGAAACGCAGGACAGAACTATCTTTCAATTGCAGAACTAAGCATCACCCTCTACAGAGAGGAAATCTAGTCAGAAGTTTAAACATCATTTTGATAAGGAGCCTTGTGAGACCAGCAGGCAATCAGTGCTGCCGCAGGCAAAGCTGCACCAAGGCGCGGGAGGGAATGTTCAACACCAAGTTTGGAAGAGGGTCCTTCACGCCCTGCTGCCATAACCCACCAGGCAAATTTGGCATCCTGGGGCCTCGGGGTGGCCACCGTCAGAGAACCATCAGGAAACCCTACAACGAAGGGCACAGTGTTTTGCTCAGGGGGTCCTCTGCCAGTACAGCAGTGATAACCAAGCTCCCCCAAATACCTACCTGATGGGCAGCAGACCCCAAGGACGGCAGCCAGAATAGAGAAAATAATGGCAATAATCAGACTTGTGAAGCAGGAGGGAGCAGCAAGCTAGCAAGGTTTTGGGTATTAAAGTGATCTCAATCGTCTTTATATATTAATGAGGTCTGGGAACATTTGGTGTTCATACTTCCATGAAAAGGAATAAATAAGCTTACACTACAGGTTAAGGATTTTAGAAGAATGAGAAAAAATAATGCTTAATGATTGTTAGGGCTCCCTGGGTGGTGCAAACGGTTAAGCACGAGACTACTAACAAAAAGGTTGGTGTCTCAAACCCACCCAGAGGCACCTCAGAAGACAGGCATGGCAATCTGCTTCTGAAAGGTCACAGCCTTGAAAACCCTATGCGAGCGGAGCTACTCTGCACACTTGTAGCATGAACTGGAAGTGACTTTACGGCAACTAACAAAACAACAATTGCTAAACAATGGGATGGTATCCCAAGAAAAGCTATAGAATTGTTTCCTGTTAGGGCTTTAAACTAAAACATTTTCACTTGGTCTGGGAAATTTTAAAAGGCTCTCATATTAGGATACAGAATCCAGGACACATCACAGTGCCTGTCCTGCCAGCCTATTCACAGCAGCTTTATAGAAGCAATGTGTTAGGTTACAATGAACATCAAGGATAGGTTGATGTAGGGTGATCAACTGTCCCAGTTTTCTTGGGATGTGAGAGTTTCCGTGCTAAAATTGGGAAAATCCCAGGTAAACCAGGGTGAGTTGGTCCCCTAGGTTGCTATCACAAAAGGAAGATAGGAAAAGGAACATGGCATGTTAAGAAACAGACAGGTGTGATTCCATCTTCACCTTGGTGATGCTTATAGAATAGCTAGAAATTAAATTTTGCTCAATTTGTCCATGGGTCAGATGAGCAACTGAAGCTCAGAAAGCTATGCTGACCTTCTTCAGGCATACGAAGCATAGGATAGTCCATTGATTCAAAAGATATCCTTCCATCCTCTTGTAGTATAATTTGACAAGTAACCTTCCCCTGGTCACCACCCAGCAGTTATTCACTGAAGCATTAGGAGGGCCCCCAGAGGGTCAACCCCACTATCTCAATACTCTGGGTGAGCTCTATGGAGAAGTGGGTACCTTCTTAACTATGCAAAGATGTGATAATTTTCCAAGATCACTACCAGATCCCAAATTTTGTAATTTTATGATTAACACGGGAATCACACAGTACCCTGCCCCCTACATTTCCCAACAAGCCAAACTCGAGCTTGAGGTTGGACCTTCTAGCCAGAGCAGGACAATGTCCTAGTTTGCACATTCTCATGCACAAACTACTCACTCTGCCACCTGCCCATCTCCACAGTAAGGAGCTCCATGGATATGGATCAAAGGAGGTGAAGCTTCTCCCAGTTCTGCTCCAGCTTCAGCCTGAACCTGGTACTGATACGTCTGTCCAGGTGTGACCTCCCTGTGGAAACCAATGAGCTTATGACTATCACATTCATAAAGTAGAATATGGTTTGCAGGAGTTTAAGGGAAATATTATGGGTAGCATAAACATGAAATATTTATTACATTGTCTGAAACAAAAGATAAAGATACGTAGTCTTACAAAGCAACAGAATGTTTGAAATCATCTTAATTTCTGTATTCCCAGTACATGTCACATAGTAGAAGTCTAATAAATGCTTGCTGAATTAACACTGAATTAAGAATTCTAGACAGTATATTAGGATGGTATCCCAAGTGTATCTTTATCATGTTAAATATATATATATGTATGTTATATACACACACATATACATACATATATATAAACTAGTCTTCTGTATCTTAGAAGTAATCAAATAAACTTGAGATGAAAGTTTCAGGGTTTGGGCTCAGTGATGCTCTTCTTGGGTCAGTGGATCACAGTTGGTTTTTTTGTTTCTCAAGAGAATTATTGGCTTTCAGAGACCGAATCCTTAGTAATAGTAACTCTCTCATAGAAGGGGGTAACGACACCTTCCATTACCATTTTTGGGATGCTGGATATTCCACAATTAGAACTGTAATAAAGCCATTAAATTACACACTTTAAACGGGTGAATTATATGGTATGTGAATTCTGAATTATATCTTTATGAACTATATACATATTTTTTAAAAGAAATGCATTTAATTCCTTTCCACTCCAAATCTGTCAAAATGTATACATACCAGGAATGGAGTCTTGTATCACTTGATACCAGAGATGGAAGTGGTTTATCAGAGTCTCTCTAGAACCCAGGTGGAGAGTATGAGAGAAAATTTAGAAGGGAGAAAGGGATCAAGAAGGGGGGCTGCTGGTTTCAAAGACCAATTCTGCCCTCATCTTAATTTTGTCCAATGTCTGCCCTGATTGAAAAACCACCACCAAAGTCAAGCTAGGGTGGGACTTACTTAGGAACTTAGGAGGATGAGGATCTCCGAGGGTTGTTGGGGCTGCCATGAATGGCTGCCATAAGTCTCCTGCCAAGCCTCTCTCTTCTTAACAGGCCCTTCAACTCAGCCACAAAGCCTCCACTCCCTCACTCGATGCTTGCAACTTGCAAGCAGGAAATGTCTTGACATTTCAAAAACACCTTTAGCAACCTCTACACTGGCTTTTAGGTACTTTAATAGAAAAGACATCTAAATATTAAAGACTTCTTAATTTCCAAATTTTCTTTCCTTCTCAGAAAACCAATCCTCTCATGAAAATGCCAGCAATTTCTAAAAACAAGACCAATTTTATATCCTACTCAACACTGGTGCCTTCCCTTTACAGGGCGGTTTTTGCCAGACTCTTGTCTAGCCATGCATAAGTCTTACACTACTTTGTGGTGGGGAAAATGCTCAGATGGAAATGTCAGCATGTGCTTACTCTTCTCAGGGAAAAAACTCAGCAGCAGGTAGCCGAAGACTTCCATGATCTCATATTGTTGATCTGAGTTTGTAAAAGGCAGTGCATAACTAAGGAAAGAGGACCACAATGAGTCAGCCAGGAAACTGGATTTCAAACCTGAGTCCTCCGCTGACTAGCTGTTCAAGCAACTTAAACTTAATTCTTAGTTTTCTCACCTATAAAATGGGATATTATTGACTGCAAAGGTTTTTTTTTTTTTTTTTTTTTTTTTTTGGCTATCCGATTAGATATCCAAAACACCAGTTGCCATCAAGTCGATTCTGACTCATGGTGACCCCACATGTGTCAGAGTAGAACTGCCCTCCATAGGGTTTTCAATAGCTGTGGTTTTTTGGAAGTAGGTCACCAGGGCTTTCTTCCAAGATGCCGCTGGGTAGATTCAAACCACCAGTCTTAACCGTTTGTACCATCCAGTTACTCTTATCAGAAAAGCTCAAAAATGACTTTATTTTTTTCCTTTTTAAATTCATCCCTTGATCTGTTCTCCCATCTGAATTAGTTTTTGACCATTCCACTGTCTTTTAGTTCTAATTGAGAGAGCATATATGGGAAGAAAAATGTAGTGACACTCAAGGTGGACATTTTTGTCTCCTTTTTTATAGCTGATGTAAACTACAAAGTAGCCACAAATTCTCCCCATCCCAAATGCACACTCTCCTGCGATGTGACTTTGCCGCTCTTCCCATGAAAAGGTAAAGTATATTTTGCTACCCCTTGAGTCAGGAGAGAGGAGCTTTGGTGGTGCAATGGTTAAGGGCTAGGCTGCTAACTGAAAGGTTAGAGTTTTGAATCCACCAGCTGCTCCATGGGAGAAAGATGTGGCAGTCTGCTTCCATAAGATTATAGTCTTGAAAACCCTATGGGGCAGTTCTACTCTGTCCTATAGGGTTGCTGTGAGTCAGAATCGACTTGATGGCAACAGGTTTGGTTTTTGGTTGAATTGGGAATTGGCTATATGACTTGCTAGGGGAAAACTATCGCAAGTAACGTAAACAAAAACTTAAAAGTGCAAGCATTTTTGGGCTTGTCCTCCCCTGCTGCCGGAAACTCTTCTGCCACCATGAGAAAAAGCCTAGGTAAGAGACCATATAGAAAGAGGGCCCATCTTCCAGCCCTGCCAGCCATCTCAGCTGAGGTCTCTGGCTTGTGCATGAGGCCATCCTGGGCTGTCTCAGCCCTGGCCAAGCCAGTTCAGACAAGAATACCCAGCCAAACATAGAATCATGAGAAATAATATGTTTGTTGTTTTAAGCCACTATGTTTATGATGGTTTCTAACGCAGTAAAAACTGATATAGTATATCTGATAAAACCTTTGTTTGATCCCTAATTCTGACCTCAGGGCAGACTCTGAAGAAAATTAGGAGGTGGGAAGAGCTTACCTTTGGAGCCACCAGCCTCCTGCTCTAGACATTGAAATCTCTGAAGGCAAAAACCTTATCTAAGTCTGTGTTCCCGGCACTGAGCACGCAGTGCCAGGAACACAGTAGAACTAAGTGCTTGTAGAAGGATCAGAAGTAGAAGGAAAGGGAGCGCTGGAAGAAAAGGAAAGCAGAGAGAGGGAAGGAGGAACAAGTAAAAGGAAAAAGAATGAAATGCACATGTCAAATGGGTCTTGAACTAAGTACCGTGTCAGCAGGGTCCTTGGCCTCTTTGCTTAGCTAAGGAAGAGCTGACTGTAGCCTTTGAATATTATAGAAATGGTGGCAGATTACCAGAAAGTGTAGCAAGGAATCAGGAATTAAATTGTGTCACCAACTGGAGCACCTGATTCGGATTGAGTGACTTGTGGCAGTCACATTCAGTCTGACTGAAGCAACTCAAAGACTAATGATGGCATCAGCAGTCAGAACACCCGGGAAATGTTTTTCTTCATCTTAAATATGCCACTTTAGAATAAAATCCCTTCTGCAATTCAGAACACTTCTCCAACTGAGAACAGGTCAGAACGTGAAAAAGTGGGGGGAGAGGACATAAAACCCACCCCAAAAGCCCCAGAAAATCCCGTGATTTAGAAGGCCCTACTGCCCAACTCACACGTCTGTGAACTTCCTGCGAGGGTGTGTCACCACCTTGGGCAAGCCAGTGGCAAATGGGGGCTCGCGGAGAACCTGGTACCTCACAGGCCTGCAGCCAGAGCACAAAGGACTGTGGGGCTGAGAAGTCAGGAGGGCTGCATCAATCTCCATCCGCTCATCAAAGGTGTAGACTTTCACCCCCAAAACCTTCCCATCAACATGAAGTTTGATAGTGAGTGGGGTGTCACAGAAAGTATTTAAGGGGCCCAGGTGCACAGACTCCTGGTGTTCCAGCAAGATCTCCGTGTCAAAGAGTGCCTGGGAGGAGTCCATGGAGAGGTAGGTGACCCATAGGGTGAGGGTGTCGGCATGGACCGGATGCTGGAAGAGCAGCTCCAGGCTACAGCCTTCCGGAGGGCAGGGGACCGTCATGTTCATATGGTACAGGTGGAGCTCGGGACTCCAGGCTTGCAAGCTCGGCTCGCAGGGCTGATCTACATCTGGAGGCCCTGGGAGAGATGAGCAGAAAACCACATCAGGTACCAGCATTGAAAATCTGAAAATGAGCAGCCCATATCAGTGGCCAGAAAGAATGAAAAAGGAGGTACTTCTGAACTTAGAATTCGTATAAAAGCTGGTTAGCTTAGTGGGTTAGATTTTAAGTTTAACTGAGGACAAAGTTGTAACAAGTCGATTGTATTGTGTTCTTGTTACCACATCACCTCTACATGGTGGAAGCCTAGCAAAGAATTGGCAATGGAGTAACCCAGGTCCCAAGTATAAACACAAGGCTGATGCAGAGTGGTTAAGTCATATTCTTAAAGAATCCTTGAGCAAAGGAGAATTATCTGTACTTAGTTTACTAATAATTTATGCAAAAATTAATGCTTCTGAAAAACCGTTTTATTAATTAATAAGGAAAATTTTAATTTCGGTCTGTCAATGCACTCTTTGTTTAAGCAAAGGCTCTTCACAAAACTTCTTTGATTCCCTAAGATGCCACGTTGGCAGTCCCTCCAACTGACTGTTAGCCAAACTTTAAAACCATACATTGAATTTCCATTTCAGCTGAGGTGTGTGTGAGTAGGTAAGTAACTGAAGGCAGGAAATATAAGCATACATTATTGAGTGGGAACAAATGGAGATTCAGTAGCTAAGTAAAAACGTAATAGTGAAGGATCAAATATAACAAATATATTATGGTCTGCTCTGTGGAAGTAATCCATACAAGGTGGTTTTCTTTCATATCACATGAAGAGAAAGTGCTTAATTAGGAATCAGCAGAGTTGATTGGCACTGTGCCATTAGCTGTGATTCTGCAGCAGGTCTTTCTAAGGCTCATTTTCCACGTTTATAAAATAAGTAATACTATTTAACCACCTGTCTTACTAGATTAGTATAGAAGATCTACATAGCATTACATAGAAGTTAAGCTTCTACATTTGCAAGACAATTATTTAGCCCTTCAGAATTTGGAAAATAGTGTCCCAAAGTCCAAAGGGAGTAAGTTCAGACGTGTGTGTATGTGTCTATTACATCTTATGGTCCTTATTGCTTTTTGCCTACATTGTAAGCTCATCCATTCATTCATTCAACAAAAGTTCATTGTGTCCGTATTATGAGCCTGGCCCTGATCTAGGTATTGGAAATTGAGTAGTGAACCAGAGAGCTAAAGGCTTTGCCCTCATGTATCTTACAATAAGGTGATGGATGTAACAATAAATAGATAAAGGGATATAGATGATAATTTCAAGTAGTAATGGGACCTTTGAAGAAAAAATAAAGGAGGGCTACAGAAAACTGGGGTGGAGTTAGGGGCTTTTTTTAGATTATGGAGTCAGGGAAGGTCTCTCCAAGCAGATGATATTTAAGCATGGGCTATGTCTGATTCAATTTTGTATTCCCCATAGCATTTAGAAAGGGATTGGTAACCAATAAGAATTCATTACAAAAAAAAAAAAACCATTGCATCCAGTCAATTCTGACTCATAGCCACCCTATAGGACAGAGTAGAACTGCCCCATAAGCTTTCCAAGAAGCAGTTGGATTCAAGCTGCCGACCTTTTGGTTAGCAGTCAAGTTCTTAACCACTGGGCCACCAGGGCTCCAAGTATTCATTAAGTTAAATGTATCGTCATTATATATTGTCATTATATCTGAAAACCCATGTGATTGTGACTACTCTGCTTGATCGTCAATCATTTTTATTGTGTATATTTTAAATATGGTTTGGTCCTTCACCCTTTCAAAGCAAAGGGAAGACCACTATTTCTAGCAGCATTTTCTAATGCTTGTACCAAAATACTAGCAGAGTAAAGGCACTTTTTGGAAGCCAACCCAACAGCAGCACTGCTTGTCAGAAAAGTTTTTTTTAATCATGATTTCATGATATAACATGAAAAGAGGACCTAAAAGTTGGCTTTTTTTTTATCGTTGTAATTAAATGAGGTTTACATTTCAAGTTAGTCTCCCATACAGAATTTTTTTTTTTAGCATACATTGTTATGAGACCCCAACCGCTCACCCCCATTCTGCGACAGCACACTCCTCCCCTCT
>NW_004443957.1:13157303-13202932 GCF_000243295.1 Trichechus manatus latirostris | reverse complement strand
TTCTACTACTACTGTGTCTGTATGTTGCCTGGCTGTTTCTGCATTATGTCGAATTTCCTTTCTTATTTCTAATAGAGTTTTGTATGTTAATTTTTTGTATTCTGTCTCTGGTAATTCCAAGAAGTTCTCTTCCTCCAGAGAATTTATTGATTCTTTATTTTGGGAGCTTGCTGAAGCCATCATGGACTGCCTCTTCATGCGACTTGATACTGACTGTTGTCTCCGAGCCATCAATAATTTATTATAATTTTATTTTGTGTTTGCTTAGTGAGACCTAGATTATTTTGTTTTGTTTTGATATGCCCAAATAGGCTGCTTGTGTGCACTAGTTTGATTTTTGACACCTTTTGACCTCTAATGTCCTGTCACCAGGTAGTTAGCTCTGTAACTAAGTATGTGCACACCAGAGTCCGTTAAAATTTCCTATATGGGATCAGCTCGGGTGTGCAGGCAGTCAGTCACCAAGTGTGTGATGCAGGCTCTCACCCCCAGTCCTAGAGAGGCATGGGTGATTGGTTCAGGCACTGGACTCTGGCTGTGGTAGGGGATCACACACTGAGCCAGGCAGGGGGCTGACGGCTGCCCCTGAGATTCTGAAAGAAAAAGCATGTCCCTATTCTCTAGGGTGAATAGGTAGGTGAGTTTTGCAGCCGGGCTAAGAGCACCCCATTATGTTGGCTGCAAAGACTCGTGGGCACCACTTTTTCTTGAACTCCTGTAGCAGGTGACTAGGTACTTTAGGAGCTACCACCAGTCCTCAAGACCCTGCTGCAGATCGATAAAAGTGCCTACTTGAGGGGCAGGGCTGTTTTGAGTATTACAAATCTGCCCGTTCACAGCTGAAGCAGTTGAAGTTAAACTTCAGATGTTTGTCCTGTTGTATTGTGGTAGTGAGGGCTAACGCTGTTGATATGGGTCCCCACAAGTCTATACAGGGGTGTATGGCACTCAGAGTCTGCGGACCCGATTTCTATGGCCAGCAAAGGAGCTGTGCCGACCCTGTGTTCCTGGCCTAGGGGAGCCAGCAGCTTATTTGTTCCCTCTCCAAGGCCAGGAGAATGGGTCAGCGTGCCTTTTGGGATCTACTTCCGGCCCAGTGGACTCCCGGTGCAAAGTGGGGAGGGAGGAGATAAAAGGGAGAGAGGTTTTTCCCAAATCCGGTGCAGAGTGCACAGGTAGGAGGTAAAAGGGAGAGATGTTTTTCCCAAATGGGGTTTTTTTTTTTTTTTTTTTTAAATCGCTGCGAAAGGGTGTGTGCATGTACTTATCCTAGCCTCTTGGGAGCTGCTCTTCACTGGTTCGGAGTGTTCAAGCAGAATCTCTGCTGCTGGGTCTCTCTCAATGTGGAAACTGCTTCTTGAGCATGCGCACAGCGCAGCTGTTTGCCTGCTTCACCGCGGCCCAGCGTGGCTGTGTCTCTGCAGTATCACCGCCGTGGCTCTAGCACTCCTTACCTCTTCCAAATGGTACTTCCTCTCCAGTATGACTCAGATGGATTTCTTAACCTTGCCTTGTTCAGGGCTGCCAGATGTTCACATAGAATCAAATCACTTGTTTTTCCAGGTCTTTGTTGTAAGAGTGATATAGGAAGCGTCTAACTAGTCCGCCATGTTGACCACGCCTCCTAAAAGTTTACTTTATTTGCTTTAAGATGCAATACAAGAATTAGGACATAGAACTTCTCATTCTTTTCACTTCTGCTAGATAATTGAATGTTTTCAAGAATTAGAAAGAATAAAGTATGGGACCAGGGAGTCAAACAAGCATTAAAATACCAGCACAAGAAAAACTGTTGGCCATGGAAATGGCCTTTTATGGAATACCAATCTCAAAATGAGTCCAATGCAGTGCCAATGTAAAGTTTATATTCATTTTCCATCCTTCCTTGACAACTCTCATTTGAGAAAGATCATATATAATCAATTAAGTAAACCGTCTCCCTCCAGATTTCTTCTTGAATCTCCTTTTCCTTGAGAATCTGTAGTCCAAGGTGACATCTTGCAGATGCTGTAGTTATAGACTCTAAGACCAATGCCCTCTTTTTTCTCCTGTCAGAGTGAAGACTGCAGACTAGTTGAAATAGGACTGTGTCCAACACATCTTACTGAGTGCCTTTTAGGATCTTAATACATGTGAGAAAAAAAGCAAAGAAAAAAGATGATGCTCAGGTTAACACTGAAGATGGTGATGATGGAAGAAGTTAAGCCATTCATCAGGAGGAGGCACTAAAACCAAGTATCAACAGTATTTTTTGGACTTGAGTTGTGAAAAGATTCATGCTCTAATTTATTTTGAGGCAATGATACATATATGTGTGTGAGGTGTGTAAGTGTTTGAGAAGCTAGGGGAGAGGGAAAGGGACAGATAAAAACATTTTCGCCCTCCCAGAGCCTAGCTTAGATCATATCCCAAGCACAACCAGTACCAGTGATTAATAGACTCATAAAATAGCATAGATCAGAACGATCAGTTTGGAACACCTAGTTCACCCTACCCCCACCCAGAGTGGCTCAGCCAGTGCATGAGTGTTCTCTGCAGTGTGTTCCCTGTTCCTCTCCTGATATAGAGGAGTAAGATCAGCTTACACTGCCCTGTGGCAAGGCTGTTCCTTGGGCCTGTAGACACATATAACACTACACTCCTGAGACATCTCACCCTGAAGTCACCCCTTGAGTTGGGCTGAATTCAGTTCATCACTCTGTCCTACATGCCAATCTCTGCTTCACCACAGACATTAGGCTTCCACATAAACCACACATGAGATACTTAGCACCCAGAGGTGCCAGGCAGAGTCTTTCTGAGGCACCTGAAGTTATCCAGAAAAATGCGCTTGTGCACACATACATACACACACACATACATACACATGCACACACATACACTCACACCACATGCTACCTTTCCTTACCCTGTCACTGCTTTTCACAACAAGAGAATGTTCCACACCCATTCTCAGTGGCCACCAAGGTATAGATCAAAAAGCTATGGTACTTTACCCACAGCCTCCTCTGGAGTCCAGTAACCTGAGGAGTCACACACTCGCCGGGAGGAAGCTGTGTGTACGTACTGACGGAACGTCCCGTCTTCAGTGCAGGCTCCACACAGACTTCCTAGGTCCCTGAGAAGACAAAGGGAGAAAGATGGGGAGAATCCATCTGATGAACCAGAATAAGGAAATTTCCAAGACCTTTTGAGGGAGGAGGGGTATGAGATGGTTAATGAGGCCCTCGAGGATAACTGAGAACACAACTGTTTCTCAACTCATTTCCTTCTCAGGTAGACCTCATCTTAGCAAAATTCATAGTGACATGAAAATCTCAAGATCATGAAGCAGAAAAATTTAACTAAGTCATAAAGGAGGCCTGTGGAGATGAACGGAGGCAGCTTCTATCCTAAAAACATTAAACACGAAACAACTAAAATTTGAATCTTTCAACATAAAACTCCTTTCCACCCTGATTCTCAATAAGGCATCCAAAGACCCCTTGCAATTTCCCCACTAATAAAGACAACCATTTTCAGAGTAAACTTATTAGTTACATGTGTTATTATATTTTTAAACTCCCTACTCTTCACATACACAGATGTAATCTGATGCATTTATAAAATATCCCTTTCTCTCCATTGCTTATGGGGATACATCTATTTTCCTAACCATGACCCAAGGTCCTTCACCTGCTAGCTCCAGCCTCACCTACCACAGCTCCTTCATGAACTTAATGCACCCTTCACAATTAACTTCTAGCATTTCAAATGCATCATGTCCCTCACACAGATCCTTGAAACGTACTGTTCTCGCTGCAGTCAAACAGCCTTCCCCAGCTATTCTGTTTAGCAAACTCCTACTCACCCTTCAAGACCCATTTACATGTAGCCTTTGTGATAGCACTTAGTCTGACTCCTCAGAGTGGCTGGCAATCCCTCCTCTGTGCTCCCACTGCACGTGCTGGCTCCTCCCTAGAGCGCTGCTCTGAGGTGTTAAGAATTTCCATTCACACTCTTCTTTCTCATCTGCTTGTGAGCATATCCAGACCAAACTCTATTCTTCTATTCCCAGCAATTAGCACAGGGACTGAACTCAGCAGTCTTTCTGTAAATGCTTGTTTTATGAACATATATGAGGCTATTAATACAATCTATGAAGAGCCCTTCAAGCACCAAATTTGTGCTTGAAGAGGTAGAGCCAACAATAGCTAAATAACAAGGGGAGATCATTTTATGAGGCTTGTCTCGGATACTTGGAATCTTTATAGAGACAGTTATGAATGACACATCTGAAAATGCAAGCATTAAATCAAAGTCTCAACAGTTAAGGAGAAAAAGTAATATCTTGTAATATGCTAGAAAAACAGTATTTTTAAGTAGGGGTAATAATTATGATAGCATCTCCCTTTTATTAAGTAATTTCTATATACCTGGCACTGTGCCATTAGGAGCTTTTCATAAATTACCTCTAATTCCTGTAATAACCCTGTGTTTACAAGTGAGGAAACACAGGCTCAGAGAGGTTAAGTAAATTGCCTGAGGTCACATAACAAGTTCCTGAATTCCTTTGAGCGTGCTTCCAAGCATCATCTAGTATCCAGTACTTTGGCAACTAAAAGGTGTAGTTAAGCTCCAACCTCTGACTCTAATCGGCACTCACTTCTAATGTGGACACAACTCAAAACCACATTTCCTTGATGCACTTGGCCCTTCCGGGGCCGCTGCTGAGTGCGTAGCCGGGGCTCCTCTCTGACACAAGAATTCCAAATACCTACTGGGGTGGAGTAAACATAACCCAGAGCATGACACAAATCGCCGGGTATGTGACGTGAGTCTCCCTGACACACGTATCGGGAGGACTCAAAACTGGGGCCCACCTAGCTGAGAAAAGGGAGCAAATTGTAGCCTTTTCTGCCAACAGACTTGTAGCAAGCCAGCACTGATGTCTGCTTTCTCGTAACATTTGTACCAGAGAGAGAATGGAAAGATTAAATTGTTTACATGTGTTACATAAACTGATGTAAAACTCTGCTTTGCACATACCTCTGAGGACTTACTGTTCAGCCAATCCATCCAAAGCTGCTCAAGAACACACTTGCAGGAAGATGGTTCTTTCGCGCATCACATAGACGTGTGTTGACTCACAAACAAAACCTGTGTGAGCTTGGGTGCGGATGGCAATAATAACAACTTTATAGGGCTGTGAGGTCTAAGTGATTTCATGTGTTAGGTATTATCAAGGCATCAAGGACAGCTGTCAAGACTGCAGAAGGCTGGGAATGGCACTTTAAAAAATTATTCACTGGCTTCCTTCTATCCCTGTGTCTCCCTTTCCTCACTTCCCCACTGTTCTGCAAAGCTGGGGTGCATGTAAACATATTCCAGGGACGTCCAGCTTCTCAGCTGGAGCCTGACACCTAGAGGGGAGGTGTGGCAAGTGGAAGAGGGGTGATCCACCTGCTAAATGAGAATGTCCTAACTTCAAAGAAATCATCTATTTCTGCTTGCCCATTTCTGAAATTCCAACATCAATGTTTTATCCCCTAAATCCACCTCTCTTTAGTTGTGGGGTCTTGGGCTAGCCACTGGCTATTTCTCTATGCCTTGGATCTCTTATTTATATAACAGGAGTTGTGCTTATTGCGAGGACTAAATACGATGATTGTAGGTTGAATACTTCTCACAATGCTTCACACATAGTAGCACCAAATAAACAACAGCTCTTCTTATTATTTAGAATCAAGAAAGGCCTGGCAATCTACTTCCAGAAAATTAGTCGTTGAAAACCCTATAGAGCACAGTTCTACTCTGACACCCATGGGGTCACCATGAGTTGGAGTCAACTTGCTGACAACTCGTAAAGCAGGTTTTGAGCGAGGTGACTCTGCCAAGGTCATGGTTGAGGTTCTGTTCCTCCTTAGTTAAGCCACTTCTCTCATACCACCATCAACTGTCAACTGTCACGCTTTTTCATACCTTCTCTCCTTTTTCCAAAAACTTCTCTGATAGATTAAAAGAATGAATGACAGCTGAAGTTTCAGGTCTAATGTTTTTCCTTTAATAAACACAACATAGGTGTCCATTGTGTCAGGCGAAGAGACAGACACAAAAATAGTCCTGTCTCCAAGAAGTTCCCAATCTAGTGGGAAAGATAGAAAAACGAACAGATAATGACAATTCCACAAAATAGTGGCCATAAGAGAGGGCAGCATAGGATGCAACAGGATGCAGAGACGGCGTCAGAGATGGCCCCGTAAGCCAGTGAGCCCCGATGCACAGTTTGGAGCAATGCACAGTCTCCCACCCCTACCCTAGAACTACCTGGAGAACACGCCTTAACACCATTCTGGAAGTTACAAGCCACTGCCCCACCCTCACACCAAGGAGGAATGGCTGACTTAGAGAGGTGGCAAATGCCTCTCTGTTCTGCCACTTAATCTCTGTCACTTTCTTTTGTCAACTCCTTCACAGCTCCAGGAGGCTGGCCAGATGTGACATTGCCAAGGAAACATCTGGCAGGTCCATCCCCAAGGAGTGTGCACACGTGATGAGCCATGGCTAAGAAGATGAGAACTGTGCTGGGTGAGGAGACATCCCTTGAGCAGTGGTACACACAGTTATAGCTTCAATTTCGGGTTCCCCTCACTTCACATGCTTCCCCTTGTTCATAAGAAATGTCCACACTCCTTATGCCCTCAGAGAATACTGTACCAGCCTCAGCCATGGCAAGCACCTCTCTTACCTGTCATACACAACTCCACTAATTGGAGGCAGCCAGTGAATAGTGAGGGACTTGTGGGTTTGCCCAATGACCATGGGTGGAATAGGAATGGGGGTAGGCCTTCTGCTTTGACTCCATTGCTGGTACACAAGGTCCAAATAGCAATGCATTCGGGCCGCTTGATTAGGGGTGAAGCTGTCAGTGCAGTCATCATCTGCAGAGACAAAAGAGGAGCACAAGAGATGAGGTTTTAACTTGTGAAATTCATAAAGGCAAAGGTCAATTCTGTCTTGCTCATGACTGAATCCTCAGCATCTATGACACCACTGTGCACTTATTAGGCTTAATAAATACTTGTTGAATTAATAAATGTATTCTGCCCAGAACATTTCTAGGCTGAAAGTGGGAAAGAGAAGGCAGAAACGTAGTGCTTTCTGATCTCTAAAACAGGGCCATGACCTTGATGTTGGGCTGGACTAGGTTGAGGCTCATGTCCTGGGGTGCAGGGCTGTTCAGAACTGTTGGTTGCTTATTCATCAAACCACCAGATGGCAGTGTTTCAGCATATGGTCTTTTTATTTATGAATCTCCGCGGTTTTACAAACACCTGCTATATTGCCCAGTGACACTAGCCAAAGTGATTAAGTATTCAGTGATAATACTCAAGGGGAAAGAGAGGCAAAATGTCAACGAATGATGGTCCCAGTCTTACCATTGGAGCAGGCAAAGTCCCTCTTGTGGACACATTTTTCATAGGGGTGGAAAGTTATATCTTAGTGAAAACACACCAGTCACATACTTCCCCTGCTCCATAGCTCCTTCCTCTCCCCACCTCAAAGGTGGTAACTAAACAGCTCTGCTTTCTGCAGCCCAGTGTCAGATCTCTCTGCCCCTGGTAAGTGCCACCATGTGCTTGTTGGGGAGAGAGGGGTGCTGGTGCTTATGAATTTGATGAGCCTGGATTATTCATCAAAGCGAAACTTAGAAACATCTTCATAGGTCACAAAAGGGTTTTTTTTGTTTGTTTGTTTGTTTGTTTTCCTTTTGAAAGGCATGGTCAGGGTCTGGTGGCTTATCCTTTAAAATAAACTCAGATACCATTATAGAACTTGTCCTTCTAGTTAAATTCTAGAATTTATCACCAAACAAGCCCTTGGGCCTAATAGAAAACTTACCTCCTTCCTTCTCCATTGGAGAATGTCATCAAATCAAATCAGTCTTTAGTATTTGGGATAAATGTGAGTCTCATTATCAGGAGACGGTGGCTAGCATTGCTTTTCTCCAGAAACAAGGAAGGTGTGAGAGGACAGGGAAGGAGAATTAAGGAACTGGACTGAGGACGACAACCAGTTTGGCAATGCAATGGTACCAGGGTCAGGGAAATACCATTTTTAAAATGAGATCGTGCCACATTTCGGTAGGCAAGCTAAGAATTACTCCTTGGCTATTGTTGGAAGACAGAATCTGATACTTTTTTTCTGAGAGCATAAAATAAAAAAGTAATCCTAAGCATAAAATTAAATAGACCTCTTCAAAATAGCACAAGCAACCACCTTGACCTAGAAACCTCTTTTCCCTTCTTTACTGGACACTCCTTCAGAGTAAATGCCTAAAGGATGTGGGCAAGAACAAGAAAGACCAAGTCTCAGAGGTGGGAGGGACCTCAAGAAGGCTTTTCATTTTGTCCCTTTTTTTTTTTTTTTTAACAATCTAAGGTAGAAGTGCTTATATTTTTTAAATCTCTGGTAGAGAACAGTGCAGTAAACAAGACCCCTTAATACCTCAGTATTTCTTTAACTTCTTCAAAGACATAAAACAAAAAGAGTACACCATGATAAATATACTTCAACTCTCTAACACAAATTGGCACAAATGACCACTTCATAATCTTCTACACCTCCGACAATCCCTCCCAGACCCCAACAGGCCCCCATATAATCTTAATGGAAAACAAAAAAATCTTGGCTGTTGTGATACCTGTGTAGCTCATGTAGTTGCTGAATGGAGCTCCTGGGAAGTGGGTGAAGCCGCAGGTGTCATTGGTAGGCTCCGGGTCCTGGCATAGCTTGCTCTTGGGAGTGGGGGGGGTGTCAGCACAGAGGTCTCCTGTATCCATGGATGGCACCGTTTCCCTGCAGGGGTCATCACAGGATTCTCTTTCACTGACCCCTTTGAAGACATGGTAGAGTCCCAGGACATGCCCCACCTCATGGATCATGATGTTGGTATGGCCAGGCATGCCATAATAGGCGGGGTTGAGGACAACACCACCTGTAATGGAAGATTCAGAAAGCATCTTTGAGCACAGAATAGGTAGCAGACCTCCAATCCTCAATTATGTCTTCTGATAACCATCAAATGGTCAATTTCAGTTTCTAAGGAGACAATTTATAACTTCTAGTGCACCCAGTCCCTGCTCTGCTTCTCTGGCCACAAACACCTTCTGAATTAATCAATAAATATTTCTTTAACCCCTACCACAGATGAGTGCTGTATTAAACGCTAAGGATCACGATATAGACAAAACAGACAGAGGGCCTGGAGGAGTTTTAAAAAACACAGATGTCCAAACAAGGCTCTAGGAATTGATGGAATACCAATTGAGATGTTTCAACAAACAGATATAATACGGGAAGCATTCACTTGTCTATGCCAAGAAATTTGGAAGACAACTACCTGGCTAATTGATTGGAAAAGATCCATATATGTGCCCATTCCAAAGAAAAGTGATCCAACAGAATGAGGAAATTATCAAACAACATCGTTAATATCACACACATAAAATTTTGCTGAAGATAATTCAAAAACACTTGCAGTAGTACATTGACAGGCAACTGCCAGAAATTCAACCCGGATTAAGAAGAGGACATGGAATGAGGGATATCATTGCTGATGTGAGCTGGATCTTGGCTGAAAGCAGAGAATACCAGAAAGATGTTTACCTGTGTTTTACTGACTATGCAAAGGCATTCAACTGTGTGGATTTTAACAAATTATGGAGAACTATGCGAAGAATGGGAATTCCAGAACACTTCATTGTGTGTGCTCATGTGGATCCTGTACATAGAACAACAGGCAGTTGTTCCAACAGAAAAAGGGGATACTGTATGGTTTAAAATCAGGAAAGATATGCATCAGGGTTGCATCCTTTCATCATACTTAATCTGTATGCTTAACAAATAATCCAAGAAACTGGACTATATGAAGAAGAACGCGGCATCAGGATTGGTGGAAAACTCATTAATAACCTGTGATACGTGGATGACACAAACTTGCTTGCTGAAAGCAAAGAGGACTTGAAGCTCTTACTGATGAAGATCAAAGACTACAACCTTCAGTATGGATTACGCCTCAACATAAAGAAAACAAAAATCCTCACAACTGGACCAAGAAGCAACATCATGATAAACAGAAAAAATACGGAAGTTGTCAAGGATTTCATTTTACTTGGATTCACAATCAACACCCATGGAAGCAGCAGTCAAAAAATCAAATGATGTTTTGCACTGCCCAAATCTACTGCAAAAGACCTCTTTAAAGTGTCAAAAAGCAAAGAGTCACCTTGAGGACTAAGGTATGCCTGGCCCAAGCCATGGTATTTTCAATTGCCTCATAGGCATGTGAAAGCTGGACAATGAGTAAGGAAGACCAAAGAATTGATGCTCTTGACTTACAGTGTTGGCAAAGAGTATTGAATATACCATGGACTGCTAGAAGAACAAACAAATCTGTCTTGGAAGAAGTACAGCAGAATGCTCCTTAGAAGCAAAGATGGCAAGACTTTGTCTCACATACTTTGGACATGTCATCAGTAGGGACTACTATTTGGAGAAGGACATCATGCTTGGTAAAGTAGAGGGTCAGCAAAACAGAGGAAAATCCTCAACAAGATGAATTGACATAGTGGCTACAACAATGGGCTCAAACACAGGTAAGTGTTTTGTTCTGTTGTACATAGAGTCACTGTGAGTTGGAACTGACATGATGGCACCTAACAACAACTCTCACAGAACTAACAACCGGTAAGACAAGCCCAACTAAGCCACTATGAAATTCAGAGTATCACAGGAACTGCAGGAGTATTCTGTGCTCTAACTTCCCAAAATCTCTCCATGAAAATGCCAAGGGAGATGCTTCAGAGAAGAGTTCACTGCATTCAATCTGGGCTTAGATGAAATACCTGGCAATGTCACTGGATTTTACAAAATGAAAGGCTAAAGACCCCTGAGAGCTCCAACTTCTATCTGTCCAACTTGCTGGGGTCCCAACCCCTGACTATCCTCTGCCATAGTTGGAACCACTTGACTTTACTTCTTTAACCCAAATTGATAGGCTCAGGCCTAGTCTCATTTCTAGGACTTGAGGCTGGTGATTTCACCAACTTTGGATCAATTCTCTATGATCCAGAGTCATCCTTGTCTGTGTTTATAGGCTGGCCTACCCCTCTGTCCCAGGTTTGATACCAGTTTTCAGGGCTTCCTTCATTTCTCATACGTGAACCCTTTCTGTATCAATAGTCTGCTGTGTATAACAGGCCCTCGAGAAGAACAGCTCTGTCTTGCTCTTGGCAGACCATACTCCAGAGAATATATCCTATTCCTGAACTCCAAACAATGTCCTATAGACAACTACACCCACTCTTCACTTATTGACATGGTTAGGTTCCAAAGGCCATGTTATTATTTAAAAAAAATTAGTGATGTGAAAATGGAGAATGACCACATCATTACATACTTGTCAAATTGCATCATTACATAACTGCCAAATTACATCATTACATAACTTCCAAACCACTAAGAATCATGACCCAGCCAAGCTGACAGATAAACATCACAGGAAGCTTTACTCTCACCTTGCACCATGGCATTCGTTACTGCAGATGTATGTCATTAATGTGCAAAATAGTCAGATAGTAGATTTTTTACTATTGTCGTAAATGCAAAATGTTAGATAATGTGATGGTTGATATGTGAGGAGTAGGTGTATATACATGGTTTTATGTGCAGGACATGGTCACCTGGGATCTAGTACCATGCCCACTGGTTTCTGCCTAATGGATGGCTCAATTTGCCTTTCTAGTGATTACCTTACTGCAAAGGGCAGTTTTTAAATCCAAGTCTTAGTCTCTCCCAGTCTACTTAGACATGCTGACATTCACCAAGCCATGCTCAGCCTCATCTTGAGATATGATATTGTCTACTTTCACTTCCAAAATATAGCTAGATCTCCCCTCCATTGTTTACCATTTCTACCACTTACAGTAAAAATTCTTACTCTCCAACATTATCTTTTCTTTTCCTTTTATAAAACTATTTTATTTATATTTCTCTCATTTGTACAACATTACTATCACATCAACATAGCATTAAAATAACTTGAAAACTAGTCTAGCTCAATAACAGAGTGTCTAGTATTTGAATAAACCTGGTCAAATGCAGTAGCTCTACTTTTCAAGATGCCTATTGCTTCATGTTTTGCGTATCCAATTATAGTAATAATCATCATCAAAGTTCACACACAAGTATTTGCTCAGTTCTCAAACAGCAATATCAACTTTCACATCAATAAAGATGTCCTAAGATAACAGTTCTCTCTTCTCGCTCTCAATTGTCTTTTTAAGTGCCTTCACCCTCTTCATTCTTCTTCTTCACCACACTTTTCCACTATGTATACTTCATACTCTTTCTTGTTCTTTTCCTTCCCACTCTCAACACTCCTCCTTTCCCTACCTTTAGTTAAGCTTTGGATTCAAAAACTAATCTGCTAGACATAGGACCTTGGAAGGCAATGATTCACATAGAAGGTTTAAGTGTCTATACCAAGTGGATTTTCCCAAATTGTATTTATGGCCCTAGCTGATACTTTGGAGGAAAAAAGCTGATATCAGTGGTTAAATATTCTTGAGAAAAATAGAGCACGTCATACCTTCCTCCTGAAGATTCACAACGTACATTAGAATTATAACATTAAAGGCCCTGAAAAGTCTTACAGTAATTTTGTTTAACCCACTGCTTCCCAGACTTATTTGAACACAGAACCTGCTTGGGGTATAATACCTTTTGACATATCTGGAATATTGGATTCCTTGATGCACAATTCAGAAAACACTGCCAGGAAAGATGCTCCACGGTAATGGGTTGGAAGACTTAATATAGTCAAGACGTCAATATTACTCAAAGCTATCTACAGATATAATGCAATCCCGATCAAAATTCTAACAGCATACTTTACAGAAATGGAAAAGCTAATCCTCAATTTTACATGGAAAGAGAAGAGACCCCAAACAGCCAAAGTAATTTTGAAGAAGAAGGACAAAGTAGGAGTCCTCATACTTCCCAACTTCAAAATACATTATACAGTACAGTAATCAAAGCAGTCTGGTACTGGTTCAATGATAGACATATAGACCAGTGGAGTAGAATTGAAAACCCAGAAATAAATTCAAACATCTATGGTCAATTGATTTTTGAGAAGGGAGCCAAATCTGTTTAGTGGGGAAGGAACAGGCTTTTCAGCAAATAGTGCTGGCAAAACTGGATTTCCGCATACAGAAAAATGAAACAAGATCCATAGCTCATGCCATAAACAAAAACTAATTCAAAATGGATAAAGGACCTAAATGTTAAATCTAAAATCATAAAGTTCTTGGAAGAAAATATAGGAGCCAAACTTTGGGATCTAATTTTTTTTCAATGATAGATTATCAAACACAACAACAAATGCACAAGCAGAAAATAAATTAGATAACTGAGACCTCATAAAAGTTAAATACTTATGTTCACCAAAAAAAAATTATCAAAAGAGTAAAGAGACAATCTATAAACTGGAAAAAAACCTTCAGGAATGGTATAACTGATAAGGGTCTAGTATCTAAAAAGTATAGAAAACTCCTACAATTGAACAATAAAAAGACAAACAACCCAATCAAAAACTGAGCAAAGGACATGAACAGATACTTCATCAAAAAGGATATTTAAATGGTCAACAAACACATAAAAAGATGCTCAAATCATTATCCATCAGAGAAATGGAAATCAAAACCACAATGAGATACCATTTCACTACCACTAGGATGAGTAAGAAAAAAAAAAAAAAAGAACAAAAAACTGAAAATAACAAGTATTAGAGGGAGATGTGGAGAAATTAGAACCCTCATCCGTTGCTGGTGGGAATGAAAATGGTACAACTACTGTGGAAAACAGTCTGGTGGTTCCTCAAAAAACTAGAGGTAGGGCTGCCATAAAACCCATTGACTATATGAAGAAGAAGGGGGCATCAGGATTGAAAGAAGACTCATTAACAACCTTTGTTATACAGATGACACAACCTTGCTTGCTGAAAACCTAGAGGACTTGAAGCACTTACTGATGAAGATCAAAGACCACAGCCTTCAGTATGGATTACGTCTCAACATAAAGAAAACAAAAATCCTCACAACTGGACCAATAAGGAACATCAGGATAAACAAAGAAAATATTGAAATTGTCAAGGATTTCATTTTATTTGGATCTACAATCAACACCCATGGAAGCAGCAGTCAAGAAATCAAACAACGCATTGCACTTGGCAAATCTGCTGCAAAAAAAAAAAAACCTCTTTAAAGTGTTGAAAAGCAAAGATGTCACCTTGAAGACTAAGGTGTGCCTGACCCAAGCCATGGTGTTTTCAATTGCCTCATATATATGCGAAAGCTGGACAATGAAAAAGGAAGACCAAAGAAGAATTGATGCCTTTGAATTGTGGTGCTGGCGGAGAACATTGAATATACCATGTACTGTCAAAAGAACAAACAAATATGTCTTGGAAGAAGTACAATCAGAATGTCCCTTAGAAGCAAGGATGGCGAGACTATGGACTATGTCTCACATAATTTGGAAATGTTATCAGGCAGGATCGGCCCCTGGAGAAGGACGTCATGCTTGGTAAAGTAGAGGGTCAGTGAAAAAGAGGAAGACCCTTGACAAGATTGGTTGACATAGTGGCTGTAACAATAGGCTCAAGCACATACAATGATTACAAGGATGGCACAGGACCGGGCAGTATTTTGTTCAGTTTTACACAGGGTGGCTATGAGTCAGAATTGACTTGACAGCACCTAAACACAACAATGTTCATTTGGCTAAAGAGCTTGGGTGCTAACCAATTGGTTGGAGCTTCCAACCCACCAGTGGCTCCATGGGAGAAAGATGCAGCACTCTGCTCCTGTAAAGATTACAACCTTGGAAACTCAATGGGGTTGTTCTACCCTATCCTATAGGGTCACTATGAGTTGCGATTGACTCTATGGCAATGGAGTGTTCATTAGTGGTTACCAGGAGAGGGAGAAGCACTCCCTAGTAAAACAAACAAAAAAACGTTGCCATCGAGTCAATTCCAACTCATAGCAGCCCTCTAGGACAGAGTAGAACCACCCCATGGAAGCAGACTGCCACTTCTTTCTCCTGCAGCATGGCTAGTGAGTTCAAACCGCCGACCTTTTGGTTAGCAGCCAAGAGCTTAATCACTACACCACCAGGACTCACTCTCTAGGTAGTACTCACTTTTTGTTTACAGCAATGAGAAAGGTGGCACCAAATGTGGGTGAAGTTTGCACAGCATGACTGATGTAATTTATGTCAATAAGCTGTACGTAGGGAGAATGAATGAATGGGCAAAAGCTAGGTTGTATATGATTTTGCAACATTAACAACAACCTAAATGGGGGGGTGGCTACTGATGCTGATACTAATTAGACATAACCAATCACCTCATGGGACTAGTTCTCTTGGTTTAGGGGTTTAGGGTTGTGGTCTCGTGGGACAACCCAGTCAATTGGCATAACATAGTTCTTAAAGTTTATATTCTACCTTCTTGTATGGTGAATAGTGTCTGGGATCTTAAAGGCTTATAAGCAACCATCTAAGATACAACTATTGGTCTTTATTCATCTGGAAAAAAAGAGAAAGAAGGAAACCCAAGAATCAGAGAAGGAACTGAAATACAAGACTGTCTCCATGAACCACTGCCTCCTCCATCTTGAGACCTGAAGAACTAGATGGTGCCTGGCTACCACTAGTAAACCCTCTGATAAAGGACACAACAGATGAATTCTGATAAAAAAGGAGAAAAATGTAAAACAGAACTTGAAATTCTTAAAGAATCCAAATTTACTATATCTATTGAGGCTGGAAGAGTCCCCAAGACTATGGTCCTGAGTTGCTCTTCAAACCTTGAACTGAAACTATTCCCCGAAGTCACCTTTAAACTAAGTAGTAGTACAGCTCAAAGAATAAAAATTGTCACCCTTGACTACTGTGTTAAAAAAAAAATTATCTATAGAAAACCAAAGGGTCAACGGCTATTTTAAAGTATAGATAAGACAGTCAGTGGCAAGAAGTTTAAGTAAATGGAAATGAAACAACTAGAACAGAAAAAATGAGACTATTGACACAATGTGTAGAATGTAACCAATGTCACTGATTGCTATATCTAGAAACTATGGAATGGGAGTGCGTTTTGCTGTGTATGTTTTCATCAAAAATAAAATAAAATATTAAAAAAAGAAAACACTGGCAGAGAGGAAGGAACTCACAATAAATAGTTATTTTCTATCCGTATGTCTTATCTCTGGCAAAACATCAAATATCCCCTTACTCTATGGTCAGTCCAGCTCCAAAGTCCTCTAGTGAGCTCCTCCACTGGTAGAGAAAGGAATTAGAGCTCAACAGAATGAAGATTCCAGGAAGAAGACTGGCAAAGGATGCATGTGTCAAGGAAGGAGAGATGGCCAGGAGTGTGCCCCTGGGGACATGTGAAGAGGATGTAGGAGTGGTGGGTCATTATAGCACTGGGCTCTTGCCAACCTCTAGAAGTCCCTGCCTCAATGCCAAATGAGATATTTTAAAATCTAAGAATATTCTGCTACATATTCATTATCACCTTTCAATAAACCAGTTTATTTATACGTGAGGGAAGAAGTATAAAAATGCAAGTTCTCAACAGTCCCAGCAAATCCCCTCTATGTCCAGGACAACTGGCCAGGGTTCTCCTCTGTAATACTCCTAAAGCACAGTTCAGAAACAGAAGAGTATAGGTTTAACCAGCGGGCACTTAAATTTTATTGAAAACATAAGCAATTAACACACACTTATTGATAGTTAAATTTTTTGTTCCAAAGCAAGGAGACTTCTGCCCCCAAATCATCTGTACGGAACATACAGTAATAAGCTTACTAACTATCTCTCTGTTAAATGCAGCACTGCATGTTTTAATTTGGGAGTAAGTGCTGTGTATATCAATATATGTTGATGAAAAAGCAACATATCCTATGCTCCTGGAGCTCTCATAGGAGTTCTGCCTGCTAGCACAGGTTATGGGATCACTCTGGACTAGAAAGAAAGGAACTTGGCGGGTGGTCCTGATCCTAACATGCTGTGTGTCCTTGGCCCTGCTGTTTAGCCTTTCCCTAGATGTCCTCATCTGTCAAATGAGGGGGCTATACTGGCTTATCACTAAGATCTTCCTATTCTCATTCCATGCCTACCTAAGCTAACATGCAGGACTTTGTGGGACAATCATAAATACCATGTGAAGAACTTTGTGTTATTGTGGACTGTCACCACCTCAGCCTTGTAGTCTGTGTTCCAAGATTTCCATCTCTCAGTAGCCTGAGGGGAAGGGAGAAAGCTAGGAATGAGCAGATAACAGGCATTCTACTGTCTAACCTGCTACGGATTTTTAACTGACCCAGATTCCCTGCCTGTTAACTCTCACACCCTGCCCACCAGTTTATTCTCTCCATCTGCACTCATCCTTACAAGGGTCCCACATGGTTCTCCTCAGTGACTCTGTATTCCAACTACACCACTCTTGTTAAATTACTAATCACTCACTCAGACACCCATACACTCATACACCCATGGGCGTAAGAGAAGAAAGGCATTAATTTGTTTCACAATTTAGATTAGCAAAGTTTTCTCAAGTTTTAATTAAAAAAATATATGCACGTATATGCTGTTGTTGTTAGGTGCCATCAAGTCGGTTCTGACTCATAGCAACCCTATGTACACAGAACTAAACACTGCCCGGTCCTGCACCGTCCTCACAATTGTTATGCTTGAGCCCATTGTTGCAGTCTCTGTGTCAATCCATCTCATTGAAGGTCTTTCTCTTTTTTGCTGACCTTCTACTTAACCAAGCATGATGTCTGTCTCCAAGGACTGGTCCCTCCTGATAACATGTCCAAAGTATGTGAGACAAAGTCTTATCATCCTTGCTTCTAAGGAACTTTCTGGCTGTACTTCTTCCAAGACAGATTTGTTTGTTCTTTTGGCAGTCCATGGTATATTCAGTATTTTTTGCCAACACCACAATTCAAAGGCGTCAATTCTTCTTTGGTCTTCCTTACTCATTGTCCTGCTTTTGCATATGTATGAGGCAATTAAAATACCATGGCTTAAGCCCGGCATGCCTTAGTCTTCAAGGTGACATCTTTGCTTTTTAACACTTTAAAGAGGTTTTTTGCAGCAGATTTGACCAATGCAATACGTCATCTGATTTTTTAAGTGCTGCTTCCATGTGATTGATTGTGAATCCAAGTAAAATATAATCCTTGACAACCTCAATCCTTTCTCTGTTTATCATGATGTTATTTATTGGTCCAGTTGTGAGGATTTTTGTTTTCTTTATGTTGAGGTGTAATCCATACTGAAGTCTGTAGTCTTTGATCTTCATCAGTAAGTGCTTCAAGTCCTCTTCACTTTCAGCAAGCAAGGTTGTGTCATCTGTGTATCACAGATTATTAATGAATCCTCCACCAATGCTGATGTGATGTGTGTTCTTCTTCGTATTGTCCAGCTTCTTGGATTATTTGCTCAGCATACAGTTTGAATAGGTATGGTGAAAGGATACAACCCTGATGCACATCTTTCCTGATTTTAAACCATGCAGTATCCCCTTTTTCTGTTGGATGGACTGCCTCTTGGTCTATGTACAGGTTACCCATGAGCACAATGAAGTGTTCTGGAATTCCCATTCTTCACAAAGTTATCCATAATTTGTTATGATCCACACGATTGAATGCCTTTGCATAGTTAGTAAAACACAGGTAAACATCTTTCTGGTATTCTCTGCTTTCAGCCAAGATCCAGTTCACATCAGCAATGATATCCCTCATTCCATGTCCTCTTCTGAATCCGGGTTGAATTTCTGGCAGTTGCCTGTCAATGTACTACTGCAACTGTTTTTGAATTATCTTCAGCAAAATTTGACTTGCATGTGATACTAATGATATTGTTCGATAATTTCCACATTCTGTTGGATCACCTTTCTTTGGAATGGGCACAAATATGGATCTCTTCCAGTCAGTTTGCCAGGTAGTTGTCTTCGAAATTTCTTGACATAGATGAGTGATCACCTCCAGCACTGCACCTATTTGTTGAAACATCTCAATTGGTATTCTATCAATTTCTGGAGCCTTGTTTATCACCAATGCCTTCAGTGCAGCTTGGACTTCTTCCTTCATTACCAACAGTTGTTGATCATATTCTGCCTCCTGAAATGGTTGAACATTGACCAATTCTTTTTGGTACAGACTCTGTGGATTCCTTCCATCTTCTTTTGATGCTTTTTATGTTGTTCAATATTTCGCCCATAGAATCCTTCAATATTGCAACTCAAGGCTTGAATTTTTTCTTCAGATTTTTCAGTTTAAGAAATGCTGAGCATGTTTTTCCTTTTTTGTTTTCTAACTCCGGGTCACACACACCACACACATATATATGCATAAGTAACTACTAACAAGTTGTTATCAAGTCAACCTCGCCTCATGGTAACCCCTTGTGTGTCAGAGTAAAACTGTGCTCCATAGAGTCTTCAATGGCTGTGATCTTTCCAAAGTAGATTGCCATGCCTTTCTTCCAAGGTGTTTCTGGGTGTACAAATACAAACATATATATATATATATATATATATACATACACCCACACAAACAATAAACAAGTGTATTCATGCCAAAGTCTGAATGAGGCATAAAAATTGCACAAAATTTAAAAAGATGAATGTAAGACCTTTTTTTAATTAAGAAGGAACAAAACATGATAATAAATAAGAACTGAGTTTCCCAAAATGGCAACCCCTTTCTGAACTTTCCACCTGCTGAGCTGTTCCATTGGGTCTGAACAAGGAGGTTCTGAGGGGCTGTGAATTCCCACCTGTAAAAATGGCTTGGGGCTGGTGTCTGATCTCCTCTAACTTCACAAGGGGGAAGAAGACTCAGGATCAACAACCCAAGGCTGATTCCTATGTGGTCAGACAGGCCTCCTCTCTCTGCCTTCTTTACCAATTCTGACACCAACCATCCCCTCCACAAGACTCTCTACTTCTCTGCTAGGTTGGATAATTTGCTGCAACAGCCACACAGAAATCACAGACCATACTCACGATTATGGGGTTTATTAGGGAAGTAACAGGTTACAGTTCAGGCTCAGGAACACTGACGGATACCGTTCTTCCATCAGGACAGCCTCTTCCCAGCTGTGCTCGCAGGCACGCCTCTCCCTGGCCCTCAGTCTCTGCCCAAAGGCACTCAGCTTTCTTGTTCCTTTGGGTCTCTCTTACTGGTCTCCCCTTCCTTGGTTGTGGCAGGCTCTCTCTCTCCTGGGTCCAGAAGCTTCTCAGCACAGGTATCCTGGGTCCAAAGTACATGCTGGCTCCTGGCTATTCTTTGGCAGTGACGGAATTTTCTCTCTCCCACCTTTGGGGTGGCTCATTTCAAGCCCAACAGGATGGGAAAACTGACCAACTTCTTTGGTGGGCTACAATTACCCTATCACACAGGCCTGCCAATCACTTGGGTGGGAGTTATAAGACCATGGCTAGAAAGTCCACACAAAATTGATCTATTACACTGTACCACCCCTTAGCAGAAATGTGCAAGATTGTAAGAATAATGAAAACATAGTACTAAATGCTACTCTTCAGTACCATTTTATATTAATATTCAAATAAGTCAGCATGACCTGAAATTGATACCTATGCCCCACACTTTGCACCATTTTTGTTACCAGCAGCATGAGTCAGACTCTGAGTGGTTAAAGTGGGTCCTTACACCACTGTGGAGAAGCCTTTCTCATAAGATGGCCTTTGGAATGACTAGGGCTCCTTCTTTGTGGACACTGACAGGAAATGTATTGATCCTAACATTGAGGATATTCCTTTAAAGCTCTAAAGGCTGTTTCCAGATCTGCTCAATGGGAATAATAAGAGTTCCTACTTCAAAGGTTGTTCTCAAGATTAAAAAAGATAATGTAGACAAAGAAGCATTTAGATTATTTCCTAAAAGAAAGTAACTCCAGACATATATAAGAGAATTTGTCAGTGTTATTTTAATTATATAATGCAGCCTAGCAGCACACACTCCTTTGACCCCACCCCTCATTGGCTCCTACCCAACCATCTTCATTTATCAAGAGAATGGAAGTTAGGGTCTGACTAGGAACAGGACAGACCTCCCAGAGTGAAACCAGACATCACCAGCTATAGATGACAATCATCTTCATGCAAGGAGCTCTCATTTGCCCCTAAGATGCTCACACTTTGCTTCCATGTTGTTCTGACCCAGAGACTCGTGGACACCCAGAAGACACATAAGACTCAGATATGGTTACAGATCAGTGCCCATTCCCTTCACAGACAACATATTTTTGTTTAAACTGATGCCTAGCAGCCTGAAATTAGTGATTCTGGGAAGAAAGGAAATTTTAAGGGATTGAGGCTGTTAGCTTAATTCTTCATATACCTTTATGGTAGGTTAGATTTATACAGGACACCTTTTTCCAATAGTGTCAATAATCTCTTCCTTTCCCCTTTTTTAGTTATAGAGTATGTAATTATCACTTTCTAGACTCAAAACCACTCTTATTTTTGTCTCTCTTCATCTTGGAGGATAAAATTAATAAATAAAATATGGTGAAAGGATTTGGATGGGGGGGCTCCTCCCCTGCAATTGGATCATCTCCTTTGTGGTTTCTGCTCTCATTTGCCACATTGAAACAAGAAGTGAAAAGACACATCAATATATGTTTTCAACTAAGTCCAATCCTGGCTTCTCAACCCTTATTCTGATATGCTATCAGACTCTCTCCACCTCCACTCCCTTCTCCAACACTCCTCCTGCAAGACTACATAGGGACCTAATGACAAGGACAGAGGAAAGTTTGAAGCAACAGACTAAATGGAGGAAAATATTTTGGAAATAACATTTTCTCCCAGTGGTTCTTTGTTTCCCTTACCTCTGTAACATCCCCAGTTCATGAAGGCACACTGTTCCGCATTTGTTACTTCATTAGGAGTAAACAACAGAGAGAAAAGCAAGGAAAAAAGAAGTCCTTTTCTGGCTGTGGGGTTTCCAAAGCATATGCCATTCAGGCCCTGAGAATTCTCCATGGTATATCCAGCCTTACCTTCACACTACCACCTCCACCATCATCTTAGCCTAGAAAAGGTTCCCCTAAGTTGGAGGAAGAGAAAAGAGATAAATGGAAAGCAATGGGAATGTATAGAGAGTATTGAGTCCAGGTAAAGTGGGCTATAACCATGCCTTTCAAGATCATGGAGAAGGAAGAAAATTCCAAAGTAGGTTTGTATGAACTGATAGCAGGGGGGCCTTGCCTCATTCCAGTGATGGATTCATGACAAAGTGGTCCAGTTCTAAAGAGGAGTTGTTGACCAGTGACTCTAACCAGGAAGGGTCACAGAAACCAAAACCAAACCAAACCCATTGCTGTCGAGTCGATGCCGACTCATAGCAACCCTACAGGACAGCGTAGAACTGCCCCATAGAGTTTCCAAGGAGTGCCCGGTAGATTCGAACTGACAACCTTTTGGTTAGCAGCTATAGCTCTTAACCGCTACGCCACCAGGGTTTCCAAGGGTCACAGAGAGCCTCCCAAAAGATTCCCTGAGAGTGAGACCCTGTGAACAGGAACACGAGTCATCCCAGATGACAAGCATCACTTGATGACTAAAAACAAAATGGATCCATCCATTGCCTTGGCAGGTATAAGCCATCTGTACAGTCATATAACTCCAGGAGAAAGAGGCTTAATTCACTGAGGGTAAATTCCACTACCCATCAACATGTGGGCTCGAAATATAAATTCAATTCAATTATAGAAAAATAAATAAAGTTACATCTGCTGCATACTTAAATGTGTATCTAGAGACTTGAACTCAATAAATTCCAGTAGTACCAGTTTGTACACAGAACACAATGTGAATGGGGCTTCCAGGATTTAGCAACTGGTGGCCACGTGGGGCACAGATGTTGTTTAATGGACTGGCAGAGGGAGCACAAATGCCTTCCTGGAAGACCTTTCAGCCTTGATTATGAGGGACAAGCTAAAACAATAAGACAGGGTTTTTGTGTGGTCTAGGGGATGGTGGAGGGGAAGAAAAGAGAGAGAAGTTTCTGATTAAAAGATGAAATCTCAGTAGCAGACAGCCAAGCTCCCCAAAGCATGCTATGTTTCCAAGTTCCAATTGGCTTTTCCCAGCCTTAACACAAGCCACTAGAGTGGCTCGTGGTAAAGAGAACAATTCCCAAAGCCACTTCTATTAAGAAAACTCGGGCAGTCTGAGAAAAAGACACTGTTTAAAATGACTTCAGAACAGTTCTGTAAAACTTTTAGGGCTGAATGTTATATGCCCATAAAACAGGGAGGTTGAGGAATGGTCTGCAGGTGCCTACATGATTACTTCCAGTCACTAGCTAAAACACACTTCCCAAGTCTCCACAACGAAGTTTAAGGGACAATGCCAGAACGTACACCTTGGGGTCCAAGGAAGGAGCACTAGGGGCCAGGGCAACGGAAGAAAGCGACAGAGGTGGAGAAATAGACAAAGGGAGAGGAACAAATGGAGAAGAGAAAAAAAGAAAGTAACAGAAGCTAGAAAGGGAAGTGAACCTTTAATAGAACTAGCCCAGAAACCATTCACCTCCAAATCTTACATTGGCTTCCTAGTTTACAGCCTGTGGTCTCATTAGAAGGAAGTCTATGTTCCAAACAGGACTGAGCCAACACAAGAATGCGTAGAGGGCAACGATTTTGCAGAGTCTGATGTCACCTTTGGTCTTCTTTTATACGCTTTCAGCCACTCCTACCTACCCTGTCAAGCACTCGGGGCTTTCTCATCACCTCTACATCATGGGGAAAAAAGTGATCTGATATATTACAACTGAAAATGCTATTACTGAGGCACTGGAGACTTAATAGGTAACCCTTTCTTTGCTTCTGCATGGGAGCAGTGCTTAACACACACACACAGACACACACACACACAGACACACACACACAGTCTCACACATACAACCTCATGGAAGCATTTTAGGTACAGAGTGAGAAAGATATTTTCTGTAATTAATTCATTCACTCATCATTTATTATGCATCTGCTGTATGTCACTGGCACTGTTTGGGGAAACAAAGATTCACCGATTATTAAAGCATGTTCTAAAACAGAAGGCCTTTAAAATCACCACATATAAAGATGAGTGATTATTTACTCCATGTGTTTATAAGAGAGTGAATCTTTTCAGGTACTCCAGTTTCAGGGCATGAACTTTATATCTGAGGGTAATTTTGCTTAAGATTTTCAGTATCCAAAGGGGCTCATTGAGTTCCAAGCCCGAAGATGCTGAATGCCATCTTCTGACAATGAACTAATCTACAGTAGCAGCCAGAGGGTAATTTCCAGGAACAGTTTTCATTTTGCTCATATCACATACCTTGCCTAATCAATGATTCTATAATCCCTATTTACACGGTGTGCCCCAGTTTATACACCTTGTTTATTCCTTATCTCCACAAAGAACTGCTCTGCTTTGGCATAGTAAAGAGAAGACTAGTGGATAGCAGCAAGAATGGCTTTGCTCTAGACTAGGCATTTAAAGACTAGTTCCATCAGAATACATGGAATCCAGTTAACACCTTTATGATCTACAAATGCTGGGATGCCTCTCAGTGTAGCCACCTATCAAGTCTCCCTCTCCACTAGCATTCTCCACAGCCTATAAACATGTTCAAGTCTCTTTCAATTTAAAACTTTCTTAGATTCATCATTCATCCTCTATCACCTCCTCTATACTACTTCTTTTGCCTTCACAGCTAAGCTTCTTGAAAGATCCACATTCTCCTCTTCACCTTTTGTAGACTCTTCAACCTACTACATTCTGGTTTCTGTAGCTGTACTTCAGAGAAACAATTTGGCTAAAATTACTAAAGAATTCCCACTTGTCAAATCAGTGACGAAGGCTTCACTCAGAGTGTTTCTGAATGTATCACAATTGCTGTAACACCCTAATCTCAATATCCGACTATTTGGTTAGGAGGAAGTTGAGGTGTGTCCTGGAGACCCACTATAAAAGCTCTTGGTGAAGAAGTGAATCTCATCTGTGATCTAGTTTCTGCTGATTTCACCTCCCCCTGTCCTCTACACTGTTGTTGCTTTGCCTTCCCCTAGACAGCTGCCACACCGCACCTCACCCTGGTGAATGCTGCTTCCCTGACTCCTTTGGGTTTAAGATATTCATAGACTTTACATCACAGCTGCTCACCTCCTGCAAACTGATCACCACAACTTACCCTTTCCTTTTCTGACTTACAAGAAAACTCCTTTTGCTTCTTATGAATAGCTCTACTTCTTTCCAGGGCTCTAAAAACTCTAAGCTGGAGGTGAGGCATGAGGATAAGGGTAGGACCAAGAAAGAAAGTCAACCACAGACACACAGTATTTGGAACTTCTACTACTAATTATCTTAGTGTTAGTATTTATCGAGCCCTATTATGTGCCAGTTAGAAAAAAGGCCTGCAATCTACTTCTGAAATATCAGCCATTAAAAACCCTGTGGAGTACAGTTCTATTATGGTGCACATGGGGTCACCATGAGTTAGAATTGACTTGAGGACAACTGGTTTGGGTTTTTGGGTTACGTGCCAGGCACTCTTTCAGGTGTTTATAATCCCTATTTTACACATGAAGAAACTAAGGCCTAGGGAAATAACTTGCTCAAGATTCCATTTGTTCTTGTCTGTATGAAGTCATAGCCCACTCCTTCATTCAAATATATATATATTTTTTCCTACAAGGGTCACATTGTCTGGTCTCATTTGAAGACCCTGTGTGTTTAAACCCCCATTATGAGCCCGGTTCAAGTTCCCTCCCACAGAGTTCTTGGGTCTCACACACGTTGGGGCATTTGGCTTGTGATCTGTTCAAGATCTCTGAGTGTTCCGTGGCCATATAGACATTCCCTAGAACAGTCTATGACAATTAGAAGTCTGATTGAACCAGAGCACTCCAACATGTCTAACTTCCTGTGCCAGGCTAACAGATTCTCCTCTCTAATTCGGCCAAAATGTCCTGTACTTACTTCATCTCTCTGTAGTAGTCGTCTTTCTGGACCACAGGGGACTTTCTCAAACCTCTTTCTCTTCTGGTTTCTGGTACACCCCTAAATCCTGGTCTTCCTCCCACTCCTGTGGAAATACCTGCTCAGACTAATTTGTAGAGACCCCAAACTCAATGTATCCAAAACCAAACAGGCTCCCTATTTGCTCCTCCTTTTCCTATATTTTCTTCCTTAGCACCATCATCAACACAGTCAGTCAAGCCTAACCCCTCTTTTCTCATCTACACATTTATGTGAACAAAGTTTCTCAGCATCTAGAGCTATAAAGGAAAAAACAAAGCAATATAATTGATGCTGAGTCTTGTCTTCTGAATGATTATTATTCACCCACAAACATGAAAACTAATTTTGGGGAAAAAAATCTCATTAAAGTATGCATTTCCTACCTATTTTAATTTCTGCATAATAATGATTAATCAACATTTTAAAATATTGTTTTGATCAGTTGTGGACAAGTAATTTCAAATAAATCAGTTGAGAAGTTTTGAACACTTTAAAACTTATGATAAGTATCAATGTCAATATATTGATTGTGATATTGTACTATAGCTTTGCAAGATGTTGGTTTTGTGGGGAACTGGGTAAAGTGTACACTAATTTCATTTTATTATTTTTTACAACCGAGTTACATGTGAATATATAATTATCTCAAAAAGGTTTAATTAAAAAACTTATGATCCAAAAAAGATTGTCTTAAACAGAATATGTTTTTAGCAGAAAAGTAAGTGACCAACAAAAGACTTTGAAAAAAATACAGGTATATGCTACATTAGTATAAAGTTCTGTAGGGGAAGTAGAATGAAAACACAAAAGAGAAAAAGAAATGATAAATAATTTCCTAATGTTAAAAAAAGAGTGCATGGCCATGCGCTTTTTAAATGAATGATAATCCATTGCCATCAAGTCAATTCTGACTCATAGTGACCCTATAGGATAGAGTAGAACTGCCCCATATCACTTCCAAGGAGCAGCTGGTGGATTCGAACTGCCGACCTTTTGGTTAGCAGCCAAGCTCTTAACGACTGTGCCACCAGGGCTCCTTAAATGAATGATGGTGATTATCAAATCGTTATGGTATTGATACATTTAGAAGAATGATTCATCAGTTTTATCTTGAGATGCCAATGTTTTTGATGTGCCAGAAATTACATTCTTTGCTACTATTTAAATTTATAATTAAATTTTTTTATGTTACTCTAAGAATGTGTGAAGGGGTGCATAGTTTTTCAAAAGTCTTTTAGGGGTTACAAGAGCAAAAATAAGCTTAAATAGCACTGCTCCAGCCATGCCAAGTACATTCCACTTCTAAATATGTCCAGGTTTTTAACAGTTCTGAACCTTGGCATCTACCAGTTCTTTTACTCTGGAATGCCCTTCCACTGTCTGACAAGCAAACTCCAGTTTATCCTTTTAACTCTCAAATCAAGCCTCAGATCTTCTGAGAACACTTCCCTGGTGCTTTCACATAATTAGTCATTCTCCCTCCCATGTTCCTACCTAATCTTCTGTGTGGTACCATCACATTGTGTTATAATTGTGTTACATGACTCTCTCCCAATATGCTGTGAGTCCCTTAAGAGTGGACTTTTCGTTGTTCTGTCTCTGGTTTGGTTTAGAAAAGAACTGATTTACCACTATTTTAAGTATTCTGTCTTTGAAGATATATGTTCAATTTAAGTGCTGTGTAGTGAGGCTCAGTATGATCAAACCACAGAACATTAGAGCTCAAAGGGATCTCGTTCATTCATTTACCTATAAAAAAATTCTTTTCTGCTTTAACATGGCATTAAAAGTACAAAACTATGTCAAAAGGCAGAAATGCTATTGATGGCAAAGCAGAGCCACAAATTACCTTGGTCTTTCCACACAGTGACTTAAGCCATTGAGAGTCAGAAATTGGATTAAATCTTCAAACTTTCAGGCTAGTGTGGTCATTTGCTGACCCTCAAAATATAGGGGTTTTGCATGTTGACACAAGCAGATAATCTTGAGTCTTGAATAGACTCTATTTAGAAAATCCTAAACGTTTGCCTCTATCATGTTATGCCAGCTGTCTGTGTTACTCTACATCTGATTTAGGTCAATATAGTTCCTTTATTCAATCATAGTGGTGATTGAACCAGAGGAAATGTATAAGAGCACAAGTAATTTCATATTGAGTTAGATATGTGAGCTGTTCAGTCTAGTCTTCTACTTCTGAAAATCCTATCAAGAAACATATTGTAGGGGAACATGGTTATTTCTCAGGAGTTTAAGAATAAAATATAAATATCCCTATCTTCTTTTACAATTTATTTTGAGTCAATGACTCGTGAAATAATTTAAACATTTCTTGAAATAATTTAGATTTAATAACTTCACTCATTTATTCATTCATACCTTCATTCCTTGAGCATTCACAGAGTACCTGCTATATGAAAAGTTCTCTGCTTACATATACAAGTCATAGATCTTATACAGATTTCACCAGTGCATGTGCGTGTATGTGTGCATGTGTACACATGCCTGCATGCACCGTTCCTAGTAATTTTCTCACATGTGCAGATTTGTGTAACCATTACTGCAATTAAGATACAGAAGTGGTTTATCACTATTAAGATCTTCCTCCTGCTAGGGCATTATGCTGAGTCAAATAAGTCAATCACAAAAGGACAAATACTGTATGAGACCACCATTATAAAAACTCATGAAAAGGTATACATACAGAAAGAAACAATCTTTGATGATTACAAGGGAGGGGAGGTGTAGGGAGGGAAAAACACTAGCTAGACAATAGATAAGTGGTAACTTTGGTGAAGGGTAAGACAGTACACAATTCTGGGGAACTCAGCACAACTTGACCAAGGCAAAGCCATAGAAACTTCATAGACACATCCAAACTCCCTGAGGGACTGAGTTACTGGGCTAAGGCCTGGGGACCATGGTTGTGGGGAACATCTAGCTCAATTGGCATAACATAGTTTATAAACAAAATGTTCTACATCCTACTTTGGTGAGTAGCGTCTGGGGTCTTAATAGCTTGTGAGCAGTCATCTAAGATACGTCTACTGGTCTCATCCCATCTGGAGCAAGGGAGAATGAAGAAAACCAAAGACACAAGGGAAAGATTAGTCCAAAGGACTAATGGACCACAACCGCCACAGCATCGACCAGACTGAGTCCAGCGCAACTAGATGGTGCTCGGCCACCACTACTGACTGCTCTGACAGGGATCACAATAGAGGGTCCCGGACAGAGCTGGAGAAAAATGTAGGAAAAAATTCAAACTCACAAAAGAAAGACCAGATTTATTAGTCTGACAGAGACTGGAGAAACCACGAGAGTATGTCCCCAGACACTCTGTTAAGTCAGTACCAAAGTCACTCCTAAGGTTCATCCTTCAGTCAAAGATTAGACAGGCCTATAAAACAAACAATAATACATGTTGTTCAACCATATACAAGACTGAATGGGCATACTAGGCGAGGGGCAAAGACAAGAAGGCAGGAGGGGACTGGAAAGGGGGATGCATGGAATGGGGAACTCAAGGTCGAGAAGAGTGTTGACACATCGTGGGGTTAGCAACCAATGTCACAGAACAATATGTGTATTAATTATTTAATGAGAAACCAATTTTCTCTGTAAACTTTCACCTAAAGTATAATAAAAAGAAAATAATAAATAAAAAGATCTTCCTCCTGCTACCCTTTTATGTCACACTTACCCCCTCTCCTCCATTCCTCAGCTCATTCCTAACCCCTGACAACTATTAATCTGCTCTCTCTATATATAATTTTGTCATTTTGAGAATACCGCATAAATGGAATCATACAGCATGTAAACTTTTGAGATTGTCTTTTTTCACTCAGTATAATGCCCTTGAGATCCCTCCAAGCTGTTGCATGTATTAATACTCTGTTCCTTTTTATTGCTCAGTAATATACCATGTTCATAGTTTAAACAGTCAGCACTGAACATTTTGGTCATTTTCATTGTTGGACTATTACAAGCTAAGCTGCAATAAAGGTTCATGTACAGGTTTGTGAGTGGACATAAGTTTTCATTTCTCTGGAATAAATGTCTAGGAATCCAATTGTTGGGTCATATGGTAGGTGAACATTTAGTTCTATAAAAACTTCCAAACTATTTTCCACAGGAGTTGTACCATTTGATTTTCCCACAGGCAATGTATGAGATATTCAGTTTCTGCATCTGCACCAGCATTTAGTATTGTCAACTAGTTTTTTTAAAATTTTTTTTCCTTTAGCTCTTCTAATAGGTGGGTGATGCTATCTCATTGTAGTTTTCATTTGTATTTCCCTAATGTCTAATGATATTGAACATTTTTTTCATGTGCTTATTTTCCATCTGTATATCCTCTTTGGTAAAATGTCTGTTCATATCTTTGTCAGTTTTCTATTTTTTTTAATTGTTGTAATTTAAGTGAAGTTTACATTTCAAGTTAGTCTCTCATACAAAAATTTATACATACATTGTTATGTGACCCTAATTGCTCTCCCTGTACTGTGACAGCACACTCCTCCTTTCTGCCCCTGAT
This sequence comes from Trichechus manatus latirostris, assembly GCF_000243295.1. Classification (NCBI taxonomy): domain Eukaryota; kingdom Metazoa; phylum Chordata; class Mammalia; order Sirenia; family Trichechidae; genus Trichechus; species Trichechus manatus. The sequence continues at coordinate 13,172,243 of NW_004443957.1, read as the reverse complement.
TCCCCATGACCATTCAACCAGTTCCTAACTCTCTCTGCTTTCCCATCTCACCTCTGGACAGAAGCTGCCCCTTTGGTCTCTTGTATCTACTTGACTAAGAGGCACATTCCTCACAAGTATCACTTTATGTCCCACAGTCCAGTCCAATCCCTGTCTGAGGAGTTGGCCTCGGAAATTGTTTTAGTTCTGGGCTGATAGAGAATCCAGGGGCCATGCTTTCCAGGGTTCTTCCAATCTCAGTTAGACCATTAAGTCTGGTCTTCTTCCTAGAATTTTAGTTCTGCACCCCACCTTTCTCCTGCTCCATCAGGGACTCTCTGTAGTGTTCCCTGTTAGGGCAGTCATTGGTGGTAGCTGGGCATCATTTAATTCTTCTGGTTTCAGGCTGATGAAGTCTCTGGTTTATGTGGCCCTTTCCGTCTCTTGGGCTAATATTTTCCTTGTGTCTTTGGTGTTCTTCATTCTCTTTTACTCCAGGTGGTTGGGACCAATTAATGTATCTTAGATGGCTGCTTGCAAGCTTTTAAGACTGCAGACGCCACTCACCAAAGTAGGATGCAGAACATTTTCTTAATAAGCTTTGTTATGCCAATTGACCTAGATGTCCCCTGAAAGCATGGTCCCCAGACCCCTACTCTGTCCCTCAAACTGTTTGATTGTATTCAGGAAACTTCGTAGCTTTGGTTTAGTCCAGTTGTGCTGACTTCCCCTGTAGTGTGTGCTGTCCTTCCCTTCACCTAAGATAATTCTTATCTACTATCTAGTTAGTAAATAACCCTCACCCTCCCTCCCCACCCTCGTAACTATCAAAGAATGTTTTCTTCTGTGTTTAAACCTTTTCTTGAGTTCTTATAATAGTAGTCTTATACAATATTTGTCCTTCTGTGTGATGGACTAAATTCACTCAGCATAATGACCTCCACATTCCTCCATGTTATAAGATGTTTCACAGCTTCATCGTTGTTCTTTATCGTTGTGTAATATTCCACTAAGTGAATATACCACGATTTGTTTATCTATTCATCTGTTGATGGGCACCTAGGTTGTTTCCATCTTTTTGCTATTGTGAATAGTGCTGCAATGAACATGGGTGTGTACATATCTATTTGTGTGATGGCTCTTATTCCTCTAGGACATATTCCAAGGAGTGGGATAGCTGGATCGTATGGTACTTCTATTTCTAGCTTTTTAAGGGAGCACCAAATTGATTTCCAAAGTGGTTGTACCATTTTAAATTCCCACCAACAGTGTATAAGTGTTCCAGTCTCTCTACAACCTCTCCAGCATTTACTATTTTGTGTTTTTTGGATTAGTGCTAGCCTTGTTGGGGTGAGATGATATCTCATTGTAGTTTTGATCTGCATTTCTCTAATGTTTGCCAGTTTTCTAATTGGAATGTTTGTTTTATTGCTAAGTTTTGAGAGTTCTTTATATACTCTAGATTCAAGTACTTTGCCAGATACATGGTTTGCAAATATTTTCTCCCAGTCTGTAGTTTATTTATCTTCTTCACAGAGTTTTTCACAGAGCAAAAGATTTTAATTTAATGAAGTCTGATTTATCAGTTTTTCTTTTCTGGCCCATGCTTTTGGTGTCATATATAAGCACTCTTCACCTAGCCCTGTCCTGAATGTTTCCTTCTAAAAGTTTTATAGTTAATTTTTGTATAGGCTGTGAGGTTCAGGCTGAGAGTTATTTTGTTTGTTTGTTTTATTTTGCCTATGAATGTCCAATTGCTACAGCACTATTTTTTGAAAGAAATTATTGCCTGTTAATGCCTGTAGTATATGTAAGGACGTTAGGGTTTTCATTCCTCATACACACATACATACCTGTGCCGTCAAATTGATTCTGACTCATAGCCACCCTGTAGGACAGGGTAGAACTGCCCATAGGGTTTCCAAGGTTGTAACTGTTTATTGAAGCAGACTGCCACATCTTTCTCCCACAAAGCCAGAGTGGCTGGTGAGTTTGAACTGCCAACATTTTGGTTAGCAGCTGTGCGTCACCGGGGCTCCTTTTCATTCCTCATAGTGGTAATGTATTCTTTCTCTCTCATGTGTTTTTCTTGATTAGTCAGTCTGTCTAGGGTTTTGTTTTTTTTTTACCCCCCAGACAATTAACTTTTGGTTTTGTGAATTTTTTTTTCTAATGAATGTTTATTTCTATTTTATTGATCTCTTATTTTTATTATGTCTGTGATGGTTAAGATTGTGTGTCAACTTGGCTGGGCCATGATTTTCTGTGTTTTAATGTAGTCACTCCCATGATTGAATATACTGTGAGTAGCCAATCAGATGAAAGGGAGTCTCCTTGGGGGTGTGGCCCGCATCTGTATATAAGCAGACATTCTGGCTTTTTGCTCTCTCTGGATCCTGCGGCTGCTTCCTGTCTTCTCATCTCCCGTTCTTGGGACTTGAGCTGTCAGCTTATCTGCCGAACCTCGGATTCGTCAATCTGCACAGCCTGTGAGTGGGAGCCCCGCTCTCTGACCTTCCAATCTTGGGCTTGCCAGCTTCTGCAGCTGTGTGACTTGGGAGAGGCCTCTACCCCAATCCACGGACTTGGGACGTTCTAGCCTCTACAATAGCGTGAGCTGTTTCCTTGATATAATCTCTCTGTATATATATATTTATACACTTTACTGGTTTTGTTTCTCTAGAGAACCCAGCCTGAGACAATGTCTTAATGTCTTCATTCTTTGGGTTTAACTTGCTATCCTTTGCTGGCTTCTTGAGACAGATACTTAGATCAGACATTCTTCTTTTCTAACATACAAATCTATAAATTTCCCATGTGAGGCTTTAACTGTATACCACAAATTTTGTTATGCCATATTGTCATTTTGTTCAGTTTAAAATATTTTCCTATTTCTATTGTGATTTTTTCTTTGAACCATAGTGTGGTAAGTATACTGCTTGATTTCTAAACACTTAGGGATTTCCTAACTATTTTGTTATTGTTGTTAATTGATTTTTAGCACGTTTCCAATGAAGTCAGACAATGAAGTCTTTGTGATTTCAAACCTTTAAAATTTGCTTTTCAGTTCAACACTTGGTGTATTTTCCATGGCACCCAAAAGAATGTTCACTGTTTAGGTATACTGTTCTAATTTTGTCAATTCAGTCAAATTTATTAATCATGTTTTTCAAATCTTATATATTTCTACTGATTTTTTGTTTGCTTATTCTACTATTTTGTGAGAAATGTTTAAAACCACTCACAATGGTTGTGGATTTGCCTATTCTTTTATCTCCTCAGTTTTCATTTTACATATTTTCAGGAAGTAAATTTGGCTCATGGCAACTCCACGTGTGCAGAAGAACTGCTCCATAGGGTTTTCAGGGCTGCATACTTTTGGAAGCAGATCGCCAGGCCCATCTTCTGAGGTGCCTCTGGGTGGATTCAAATTGCCAATCTTTCAACTAGTAGTTGAGAGCTTAACCATTTGCGCCACCCAGGGACTCCATTAAAAAAAAAAAGCCATTGCCATCCAGTCGATTCCAACGCATAGCGACCCTACGGAACAGAGTAGAATGCCCCATAGCGTTTCCAAGGAGCAGCTGGTGGATGTGAACTGCCGACCTTTTGATCAGCAGCCATAACTCTTAACCACTGTGCCACCAGGGCTCCTTCAAGGACTCCAGGACATGATATTAAGTACATACAAACTTATCACTGTTACATTTTCCAACTGAATTGATGTTTTTTTCATTATAAATTATTCCTATTTATCTCTGGTAATACTATCTTAAAGTTTACTTTATCTGATATTACAAAGCCACACTGACTTCCTTTAGGTTAGTATTTGCATTGTATATATTTTTCATCCTTTTACTTTCAACCTTTAAGTGTTTCATATTTAAGATATGTCTCTTACAGTACACAATACAGGAGAAACTAGCACAACTTGTACAAGGAAAGGTCATGGAAGCTCCATAGACACATCCAAACTCCCTGAGGGACTGAATTCCTCAGGGAACATTTAGCTCAATTGGCATGACACAACTTATAAAGACAATGCTCTACATTCTACCTTGGTGAGTAGTGTCTGGGGTCTTAAAAGCCTGTGAGCGGCCAACTAAGATACTCCACTGGTCTCATCCCTTCGAGAGCAAGGGAGAATGAAGAGAACAGGATACAAGGAAAATATTAGTCTGAAGGACTAATTGTCCACAGCTACCAAGGCCTCGACTGGACTGAGTCCAGTACAGCTAGATGGTGCCCGGCTACCACCACTGACTGCTCTGACCAGGATCACAACACAGGGTTCTGGACAGAGCTGGAGAAGGATGTAGAGCACAATTCTAACTCACAAATAAAAGACCAGATTTACTGGCCTAAAGGAGACTGGAGAAACCCCAAGAGTATGGCCCCCAGACACCCTTTTAGCTCAGTGGTGAAGTTACCTCCAAGGTTCGCTGTTCAGCCTGGAAGTGGACAGCCCCGTAAAACCAAATGAGACTAACGAGGTACAGGAGTCCAGTGACAAGGGCCAGAAAGTAGAAGGGGACAAGGAAGCCGGTGATAGGGAACCCAAGGTTGAGTAAGGATATTGTTGATGTGTTGTGAGATTGTTAACCATTGTCATAGGGCAACATGTGTAGTAACTGTTAAATGAGAAACCATTTTGTTCTGTAAGCCCTCATCTTAAGTGAGAATAACAGCACAATTGGAAGAGCGCAGTCAATGTCACTGAACTGTGCATGTAGAAATTTTGGAAATGGTGTATCTTTGGCTATGTGTATTTTCACCAAAAAAAAAAAGAGGTTGAGAAGTTAGAGGGTTGATATGTTGTGGGGTTGTTAACCAATGTCATAAAATAACATGTGTACTTCTGTTTCATGAGAAACTATTTGTTCTGTAAGCCTTCACCTGAAGTACAATTAAAAAAAAAAAAAAGGTATGTCTCTTATAAGCACTATATACTTCGGTTTTGCTTCTAGAATGACAATTTTTGGCTTTGAATTGGTATATTTAGTCCATTTACATTCAATATAATTACTAATATATTAGGTTTAAAGCAATATCTTACTATTTGCTTCTGCGTGTTCCATCTGTTATTTATTTCTATTTTCTCCATCTTTCTTGCTTCCTTTGAATTATTTCATTTCCTGCTCTATTAGCTTGTTATCTAGAGATTGATTAGTCTTTTAATGGTTACCCTAAAGATTACAACATGTATTTTTGACTCACTGCTGTCTAAAATGATCTAAAATTAGTACTTTTTTTTAGATACAGGCAAAGTAGGAAATTTAAACTCTTTAATTTATTCTCTTCTTGGATTTTGTGCTACTGTTGTCATATGTTTTAATTGTATATATATTTAAAACCTCAAAAGCAGAATTATTACTGCTTTTAATATTTTTACTATTTCTACTGTTATTCATTTCTTTTTGCATTTCTCTGCTTCCATCTTGGGTCATTTTCCTTCCCCTTCACAACTTTCTTCAGTATTTCTTTTGGTGCTGTTATTAAATTATCTTGGTGGTTGTTTGTCTGAAATAAACTTTATTTTTTCTTAATTTTAAGATATATTTGCTGAATATAGAATCCTAAGTTGGCAGTTATTTTCTTTTAGCACTTTAAAAAATATCAACTTAATGACAACAAAAGCATGAGTAACAAAAGACAAAATACATAAATGGCACCTCGTAAAAATTAAATACTTTTGTTCATCAAATGACTTTATCAACAAAGCAAATAGACAACCAACAGATTTAGAGAAAATTTTCAGGAGCCATATATCTTACAAGGGTCTAATACCAAATATATATATACACCGTCTCCTTACTTATTGACATGGCTAGGTTCCAAAGACCAGGTCATTATGCAAGACTGGTATTATGCGAAAACGAAGGATGACGACATCAGATCACAAAATGGAGGATGACAACATCATTACATAACAGCCAAACCACTGGGAATCATGGCCCAGCCAAGTTGACATATAACCTTAACCATCAAAGCTGGCATTACTCTCACCTTTTTTTTTTTTTTTTTGAACTACCAACCTTCAGGCTAGTAGCAAGTGTAAAGTGTTTGTGCCACCCAGGAACCTCATTAGCCATTAGGGAGATGAAAATTGAAACCACAATGTGATATCACCTCACCCCCATTAAAATGGCAATGATCAAAAAAATGGAAAACAAGAGGTATTGGAGAGGATATGGAGAAACTGGAACCTTCATCCACTGTTGGTGGAAATGCAAAATGGTACAGCTGTTGTGGAAAACAGTTTGGCAGTTCCTCAAAAAATTAAACATAGAACTACCATATGACTCAGCAATCCCGATTCTAGGTATATACCCAAAAGAAGCGAAAGTGGGAATGCAAATAGAAACCTGTACACCAATGTTCATTGCAGCACTTTTCACAATAGCCAAAAGGTGGAAACAACTGAAATTCCATCAACAGATGAATGGATAAAATTTGGTACATACATACAATTGAGTATTACTTAGCCATAAAGATAAGTGAAGTCCCAATGCATGCCACACATGAATGAACCTTGAAAACATTTTGCTGAGCAAAATAAGTTACTCATAAAAGGACAAATACTGTATAATCTCACTTATATGAAATACACAAATGTATAGAAATCAAAGCTTATTAGCAGTCACTGGGATGGAAGAGAGAGAGGGAAGGGAGGCACTAATTCTTGTTAATGGTGGTGGAATAATTAGAAAAAAGTTAGAGATGGGGTTGCACAACAGGAAAAGAGTAATCAAAGTCATTGAATGGTACATGTAGGAATTGTTAAATTGGTAAATGTTTTGTTGTGTATATTTTCACCACAATTTGAAAAGAAGACATCTATTATCTTATGACTTCCATAGTTTCTGTAGAAAAGTCATCGTATAATTCTTATTGGTATGCCTTTTAAAAGTAATACATCTTTTTTCTCTGGCTAGTTTGGGATTTTTACCTTTGTCTTTGATTTTCAGCACTTTTCTCTAATGAACCTAAGTGTGACATTCTTTCTATTTATCCTACTTGAGCATTTGTAGAACAGGCTTGAATCAGTACTGTGATATCTTGTCAGTTTGCAAAACTCTCAGCCATTATCTCTTTGAATATTGCTTCTGCCCCAATTCCTCTCCGTTCTTCTTTTAGAATTCCAAATGGGCATACATTAGAAAATTTTCATTATGTCTCAAATGTCTCTTAAGCTCTTTTTTATATTTCTCATAATTTTTTCTCTCTGCTTCAATGTGGATATTTTTGGCAATCATCTAGTTCTTTAATTCTTTCTTCTGCTCATAATCACACCTATTAATTTCTAGTATCGGTTACTGTATTTTTCAGTTCTAAAACTTGAATTTAATTTTTTATTATAGATTACATTTCTCTGAAGTAATTCCATCTTTTTAATCTATTTTTGAACACGTTAATCATACTTATTTTAAAGTCAATGTCTGATACCTCCAATATCTGGATAATCCGTGGGTCTGGACTATAATTTGTTGGTTTATTGGTTTTTGTTTTGTTTTGCTTTGATTTGATTTTTTGGCTTACTATCATTTCGTCCTGTCTCCTGGCATACTTGGTAATTTTTTATTGATTGCTGGACATTGTGAATGAAAACTTACAGAGGCTCTTAATGATATCGTCTTCCTCCAAAGAATATTTAATTTTCTTTTGTTAGGCCATTCAGATATAGGCAGATGACCCTCTCCAGTCAGGAATTATGAGTAATTCAGGCTGGATTTCAGGACTTGTGTAAACTAGACTATGTTTTGTTTGTCCTTACACATAAGATGTCTTAGAACCCCTCCTCCTAGACAGAATCTCAACTCTGTTTTTTTTCTCTCCCGTAATATAAGACTTCTAAAATCACTGTTTACCTCTGTAATCTTTTAGCTGTTATTTTCCACTTGTTTTCTTGGCCACTGGCCCTGAGAATGCATAGTTTAAAAATTAGCAGCTATCTTAAGAGAAAATTATGAGCAGAATATTAGGCTCACATTTCTGTGATTTTTATTTCTTTGGGGTCTTGGTCCCTCAAGTCTTGGTTTCCCTGGAAGACCTGAACTCTAATTTTTGTCTCCTCAGTAGTGAGACTGATGCAAGAGACTGTTGTTCTCTATTCTATCTCTATTTCCTTTACTGAGAACTTGGCAATTTCCCTGAAAATAGATGAGATGGATTGACACAGTGGCTACAACAATGGGCTCAAATACAGCAACGGTCATGAAGATCATGAAGATGGCGCAGGACCGAGCAGTGTTTCATTCTGTTATATATGGGGTCACTATGAGTTGGAACTGACTCAATGGCACCTAACAACAACAATAATAACTGTAGGTTAAATATGAGGCTCACTTCAATGCATTTTTCTTTTCTCTGGGATTAGGCCCCTCAAGTCATTGCTTCCTTGGCTGATGTCTGATGCCTTCAAAGAGCCAATTTTGAGGGAATTTGTTGTTGCTGTTGTTGGCTGCCATTGAGCTGATTCCAACTCCTAGTGACCCCATGTGACAGAGTAGAACTGCCCCATAGGGTTTTCTTGGATGCAATTTTTACAGAAGCAGATCACCAGGTCTTTCTTCCACAGAGCCAGGGGGTGGGTTTAAACTGCTAACCTTCCAGTTAGCAGCTGAGCGATTAATCGTTGCTCTACCAGGGCTCCTACATGATAGACCTAGGGCTACCTGGGTAAACCTTGTTGGCAGGAGCCTGCTCACACACCTTCTCAAAAAGTTATCCTTAGGGATTGAGGTGTCTATCAATTTGCAGGTATTTTCTTACATTGCTCCTTCTGCTCCCTCTGCCACTGTTGTTTTCTGTGTAGATAATTCAAGACACCCAACCTCACCATAAATAGATTATTGGAAGATGACCTTTTAGTCTACCCTTTACTGTCACAAATATTAGAATGACTCAGCTGGGAAGTACAGGGGTATCTCCAGTTGACCTGAGCAGCTTGAAAATATATGACTGAAACAAATAGCCTTTCCCCATTAGCCCTATTGAATACCTTTTAGCATTTTTCCTGAAACTACAGGTCATGTAATGTAGGCTACAATTTATAAGGCTTTTTTTTTTTTTTTTTGGTCAGGTCCAACAAAATGCCTCATTCCACCCAGCGACACTTCTTTCCCTAGTTATCTACTTACAATAATTGCAGATAAACCTGAATATACCCCTGAAGATACCAGGTTCTTATTTGGTGAAATAAGTCATCAACACATGCAAACTCCTGCCTTGGTAGCCTCAGGTCACCACTAGCATCATACGTTTCTGGCTTTTCATGTACTGAGAACTGTAAATACAAATTTAAGTGATAAAAGACTGAAGGACTCTAAAACTGATCAGATGGGGGCCATGCAGGCTAGCAAAGCACTCAGTTTGGATCAGCACGTGTTCAAATTTTCATTATCTCCTCCACTACCTAATATATACACGTATAAAACCCCTTCTGCAACTTGACCTGATTCACCTTAGGGCTTTTCATGTTCTGGTTCCCTCTTAGTAGCAACAATATTTTTTCATCTATGCTAAGCTACTACTCACTCCCCAATCCACAACCCAAGCTGCCCTGTGGACACTTGCTCATATTTTCTTTGATTATCAATTCAATATGTTCTCGCCTCCACTTCACAATGTTCCCATCCTACATCGGCTTAACATATGCAGCTATATATGAGCCCTCCGTCAATTTATTCCAGTTTCATATTCGATTACTAAGAAGATTAACCCTGCATAACCTCTTTTAAATCATTTATAACATTGTTGCTGGTCTTTATAATCATTCTCTTTGCAACATGAAAGATTCCTCCTAATTATGGTAATTCAGTTTTTAAATAATTTTCTGTAGACTCCTACTCAAGACTCTTTGAAAGTATATACAAACTATATTTAACACTTTTTTTTCATGCGTTGATTAAACTGATTTAATGACTCTTATTGACTGGTCAGTAAGATTCCCTTTATAATATTGATAATATATGATAAAAGGGATTAGTATTACAGTGTCCAACCTTCTCCTAGGTGAACTGGCAAGCCTGCTCACCAGGCTGAATTTCCCACGATCTCCTCAAGAGCCCAATCCACGCAAGAAGCCCAACCAGTCTTCTGGCACAGTGATTATTATAAAGTAGGTTTCAAAGTATAGCCATCTTCTTGCTAGTTTGCCCCTTAAGGCTGTCTACTTAAATGGATCTTATTCCATGCAGCAGTTTATTTAGATCTAGATTATAAAATCTGTCTAGAACATCCTGGGTATTTGCCACTGTTTTCTCTAATGTCTCTTACTTGTCTGCATTGAAACATTTTGATAGACTCTCCCAAAAGCCATTCTCAGCCCAAAGCAACCAATTTATGGAGTAAATTTATGCTTTTTCTTCTTTTTTTCCCCCAAATGTGATTTCACAAACCTCTTCATATCTCCTTGTTTTTCCTACCATATTTGGCCTTCGCTTCACTTACCCAGGTGACTAGTGGCTTCCTTGTCCCAGGGCCAGGTGGCTGCACCTGCAAGGTCTTCCCGAACTGAGCTGGCAAAGTAGACATTCAGAAAGTGAGTACTGTTGAGCTGCAGGGCCTCCTTCAACTCCTTCACACTCATGTATGCCCTGGAGGTACAAGAAGAGAAAGTATCACACCAAGGGATCAGTACTTAGAGAAAAACAGAACCATATCTAATCAGACTCTGACACTCCCAATCAGCATTGTCTTTTGGATTGGCAGAGAGACAAAGACCAAGCTGTCATGAGGACTAGCACCTACAACCAAAACAGTTGCCAGTGCTCACCCTGAGATCATGGGAAATGGTTAATATACACTTCTCTCATCTACATCTATTCCAAGAAGCTAAAAAGGGCAAGATACTATTTATCTTTGCTATATTGAGTCGCTATAGGGTCGCTATGAGTCAGAACCAACTCGACTGAACCTAACAACAACAATAATATCCCAAATGCATATTCGTGCTTTTTCTCTTTAGTGAGAAAAATAAGGTACAAAGTAATAAAATGATAAACTCAAGTCTTTGTTCCAATCATTTTTGTTTGATTATGGAGATGACGAGTATTTCACTTTGTATTAACAACAATAACAAAACCAATAATAACTAAGGTTTATTGAACAATTACTATATGCTGACCCATATATGCATTGTATCATTTTAATTCTCACAATTCTATAGGGTAGCAAATACTATTGTTCCTATTATATATATGAGGAAATTTATTTTTAGAGAAATTAGTTTACCCAAGTTCTCAAAGTTAATAAGTAGAAGAGTTAGACTTAAACACTGGACTCTTGAAATACCAGGTTCCAGCTCTTAAACTGCCGGAATATCTGTATAATCACTAAGTATTTGATATCATACCCAATTCCCCACTATAAACCAAACAACAAAACAAAACAAAAAAACCCAAACCTGTTGCCATCAAGTCAATTCTGACGCATAGTGACCCTATAGGACAGAGTAGAACTGCCCATAGGGTTTTCAACTGCCACTTGCTGACCTTTTTTGCTAAGCAGCCGAGCTCTTAATCACTGCACCACCAGGGCTCCTTCCCGACTCTACACACAGATTATTTCTTCAAGATAAGCCAATCCTTTGCCTTGAGAATTACCCCAAGCCATGGTGAAGAACTCCTTCCATCTCTCAGTCCCTGGTTCTTTCCATCACACTGCATGACCTCTACTATGATAAGAAGTTCAATTGAATGTCAATTTCAGCTTATGCTTACTTTGGGCCTTACTTTTTTAAAGAAAAAAAGGAAATAGTGGTTAGGAAACATAAAGGAGAAAAAAAAAGAAATGAGTGTTATATCGGAGAGGATATCATAAATCTATGGAAAAAATTGCTAATTGCAAATGCATTTCTCTTCCTGGTCCATAAACTCATAAAAACTCTACCTCTACTCTTACTACCTTAAGATACTCACCTAGTACCTTTCTTGGTGGCCTTCAAAGCACTAGGCAATATTATATTTGCACTTACGAAGAGAATTAAAGGTATGTTAAAAACACATGCCCCATAGCCCTATAAAAACAACAATAAACATTTGGTTTCTTTATAAGCTCATATATAGTTAAAGACCTTCATCTTCCTGGCATCAGTCAAACTTAAAACTTTACCATGAGCAAGTAGAGCTTCCGCCTTCTCACTGAAGAGCTATTTTAAGAAGAAACAACTAAACCAGAACTCAGTGGCCTCCTAGACTCACTGGATGCTTCCCACAGTGTCATTCCAAAGAGAGGAATGTTCCCATCACAGCTTTAACTGGACAGACAGCTCCTTCAACCTAAGCTGGAAATTTCCTTTATAGATTAGACTTCATTGTTGCTATTCTGGTAGACAAGCTGCAGAGACTGAAATTTCCCAACCCAGAAGCTAATGTTTGGACAGCACGACCCTTCTTCTCGTTTGCTCTGCTTCTCCTCTTTGTCTCCCAACCACACTGTTGATGCCATCTATTTAATCCACGTGTAGGATGTACTGGCCAAGAGCACTCGATAAATAAAGAGATTTCAAAGAAGATTGTTATTGTATTTTTTGGAACAGAACCAAAAAGTGGAATCATAGTAAAGAAACAACAAAAGGCCTTGCTTTAGAAGCAAAGAAGCCTGGGAGAAAGGGCTTTAAAAATACTATTTAACTTATAATATCTTGCAAAAATTCTCAGCCACAACGAATCATCCAAATTCCATGAGGTAATAACAGATGTGATCAGAGGGATATTCCTTCTGCTGATTTCCTGGATACACACTGTTTTTGGGTTGTCGCCTGGTTTTCCCTGGACATTAGTCATATTCCCTTTCATTAAAATTAATGACAATTTCCTTTACTGACAAATTGATGGTTTAGGGCCATGATGACATTAAGCAAACTCTTCAACATGGAGATGTTTCAATAGGCCAGGAAAGGAAGAGAGAGATAGAGAAAGAAGGAAGGGAGGAAGGGGAAAAAAAGGGTGAGGAAGGAAAGACAAAGTAAGGAGGAAGGAAAGAAAAAAGGAGAGGAAGGAAGGGAAGGAGGGAGCAAAGGAGGAAGGAATGAAAAGGAAGAGGGAAAGAAAAAAGGGAGAGGAAGTCAGGGATAGAGCCTTTGCTCAACTCAGGGCACCAATGAAGAAAAGTTGCACCCCTTCTCCGCTCCGATTTTAGGCTTCCAATTAAACTGAAGAGCTGGTAACTTGACAGTTTCCTCTCTTTTCTCCTCCCTCCCTTTCCCCAAACCTTCCTGACCCTGGCATAGTGTACTTGGGCTTTCTGTGAAATACTGCCTTCTCTGTCTATCAACTATCAATCTTGGCCACCACCTTTCTGTCCTCCCTCAACCCATCAGTTCCATTAATTTTTCTTGAGCACTTTCCAAGAGGCCTCCTCCTCCATCACCATCTCATTAGCTGATTCTACTCATCTCCCTCTTCCTCCTTGCCCAATCCTCTCTCCAGTCATAAATTACCTTTCCAGATAAAAGTGTTTATGTCATGCTGGTGGCAAATCAGGTAGGATCATTAGACTCCTGCACTCCACAGAAATATAGATAGAAGTCAACGAGTAATCGGGAGAGAATGAAAATAAAAAATCTAGAGCCAGTTGGAAACAGCCATTAATTAATAGAGGAAAGTCTTATTTTGTTGGAAACAAAGACTGTTATCCAGATATTCTCTAACCCAAAGAGGATAAAAGTGTAGATGTCATTCGCATGCAGAATGCCAAGCCCTGGTGGTGCAGTGGTTAGAGCTCAGCTGCTAACCAAAAAGTTTGAATCCACTAGCTGCTCCATGGAAGACCTACAGGGCAGTTCTACTCTGTCCTATAGGGTTGCTATGAGTCGGAATAGACTCAACGGCAATAGGTATTAAAATACAAGTACACCAGTTCAGAAGTTAATCAGAGTTGACAAAGATAAATGTCTTAGCTTGCCAGCTAATGTGACCAGAGCTGGGCTTAAAATTGGGTTAGGAAAGAATGGATACTATTCTTAAGCTCTGAGCTTAACATCTTGCTTTAAAACTCATTTATTAAGAGAGAGATTCACCATCCAAAAGAGATTAATTCACAGCGGAAAGTAAAATGACATAAGCAAATGCAGTAAAAAGAACAAGGATCTGGAACTGACCAGAACTATGTACGAAAAAGGGAATGAATTGCAGCAGCCTGCTAAATTCCTGCTAGGATTCACCTTTACCTATGCCCTCCACACTCTAGATAGAGATATTCACGACTTCTCCCTGAAGAACTCAGACAGACCAAAGTGAACTTGCATCTTCATTTTTATAAAACTTGCTTCAGAAACAAGCTCTCCTGGGGGCTGTCATATCAAGTTGTTCCACCCCCATTGCTCAGGCCTTCTGTTTCTGACATGCACCCCGGAAGAATGCATACCTGTCTTACTACTCTACGACTGTAATCTACTGGTTTGGGACAACTCATTGCCTGGTTTTCAGCCCACCATGTTTCGCTGTCCCATAGACTTAGTGTGTTCACTCTGATTTCTGCCACACTCCCTGACTAGTGACTCTATCCATACCCCAAGTACCTAAGTATACATATACACCCAACTCTTACTTAGCTTCTGACTAGCCCTTGAAGACAAGGCAAAAGGACATAAAGAATGTCCCTTAGTGCACTAGTTTATTAGCAAATTGAATATGTCCTTTATAGACTGATTGAAATAATTCAAGAATGAAGTCACAAAGAAGAAAAAGATCCTGAAGTGTCTTAAGGATGTTAAAGCCAATATCAAAAAATGCCATGCTGATTTGAAAACCTAGAGGAAATGGGCAAATTTCTAGGAACACACTACCAAAGTAAACTAACACAAACAAAGGTAGAACAACTAAATAAACCTATAACAAAAGAAGAGATTGAAAATGTAATATAAAAACTCCCAACAAAAAAAAAGCCCTGGCCCAGATGGCTTCACTGGAGAATTCTACCAAACTTTCAGAGAAGAGTTAACACCACTACTACTAA
>NW_004443957.1:13155366-13157203 GCF_000243295.1 Trichechus manatus latirostris | reverse complement strand
TGATCAAGTGGGATTTATACCAGGTATGCAGGGAAGTTTCAACATTAGAAAAACAATCAATGTAATCCATCATATAAATAAAACAAAAGACAAGAACCACATGATCTTATCAATTGATGCAGAAAAGGCATTTGACAAAGTCCAACACTTATTCATGATAAAAACTCTCAACAAAATAGGAATAAAAGGGAAATTCCTCAATATAATTAAAAGCATTTATACAAAGCCAACAGCCAGCATCATCCTAAATGGAGAAAGTTTGAAAGCATTCCCCTTGAGAATGGGAACCAGACAAGGATGCCCTTTATCACCACTCTTATTCAACATTGAGCTAGAGGTCCTAGCCAGAGTAATTAGGCTAGAAAAAGAAATAAAGGGCATCTAAATTGGTAGGGAAGAAGTCAAAGTATCTCTATTTGCAGATGATATGATCTTATACACAGAAAACCCCAAAGAATCCACTAGAAAACTACTGGAACTAATAGAAGATTTCAGTAAAGTTTTAGGATACAAGATAAACATACAAAAATCAGTTGTATTCCTTTACACCAACAAAGAGAACCTTGAAGAGGAAATCACCAAATCAATACCACTTACAATAGCCCCCCAAGAAGATAAAATACTTAGGAATAAATCTAACAAGAGATGTAAAATACCTATACAATGAAAACTACAAGACACTACTTCAAGAAACCAAAAGAGAACTACATAAGCAGAAAAACATACCTTGCTCATGGATAGGTAGACTCACAACTGTGAAAATGTCAATTCTACCCAAAGCAATCTACAGATACAATGAAATCCTGATCCAAATTCCAGAGGCATTTTTTAATGAGATGGAGAAACAAATCACCAACTTCATATGGAAAGGGAAGAGGCCCTGGATAAGTAAAGCATTACTCAAGAAGAAGAACAAAGCGCAAGGGCTCACACTACCTGATTTTAGAACCTATTATACCGCCATGGTAGTCAAAACAGCCTGGGACTGGTACGACAACAGATACATAGACCAATGGAACAGAATTGAGAATCCAGACATAAATTCATCCACGTATGAGAAGCTGATATTTGACAAAGGCCCAAAGTCTGTTAAATGAGGAAAAGACAGTCTCTTTAACAAATGGTGCTGGCATAACTGGATATCTATCTGTAAAAAACTGAAACAAGACCCATACCTCACACCATGCACAAAAACTAACTCAAAATGGATCAAAGACTTAAATATAAAATTGAATATGATAAAGATCATGGAAGAAAAAAGAGGGACAATGCTAGGAGCCCTAATACATGATATAAACACAATACGAACCATAAGTAACAATGCACAAGCACCAGAAGAGAGAATAGATAACTGGCAGCTCCTAAAAATCAAACACTTATGCTCATCAAAAAAGACTTCACCAAAAGAGTAAAAAGATAGCCTATGGGCCAGGAAAAAACTTTTGGCTATGACAAATCCGATCAGCATCTAATCTCTAAAATCTACAAGATATTGCAAAACATCAACAGCAAAAAGACAAATAACCCAATTAAAAAATGGGCAAATGATATGAATAGGCACTCTGCCAAAGAAGACTTCAGGCAGCTAACAGACACATGAAGAAATGCACACAATCATTAGCCATTAGATAAATGCAAATCAAAACTATAATGAGATACCATCTCATCCCAACAAGGCTAGCATTAATCCAAAAAACACAAAGTAATAAATGTTGGAGAGGTTGTGGAGAGACTGGAACACTTATACACTGTTGGCGGGAATGTAAAATGGTACAACTACTTTGGAAATCAATTTGGCACTTCCTTAAAAAGCTATAAATGGAAGTACCATACAATC
>NW_004443957.1:13144002-13155266 GCF_000243295.1 Trichechus manatus latirostris | reverse complement strand
ATGTAAAATGGTACAACTACTTTGGAAATCAATTTGGCACTTCCTTAAAAAGCTATAAATGGAAGTACCATACAATCCAGCAATCCTGCTCCTTGGAATATATCCTAGAGAAATAAGAGCTGTCACACGAATAGATATATGCACACCCATGTTCATTGCAGCACTGTTCATGATAGCAAAAAGATGGAAACAACTTAGGTGCCCATCAGCGGGCAAATGGATGAACAAATTATGGTGTATTCACTTAGTGGAATATTACACAGCAATAGAGAGCAATAATGAAGCCATGAAACATCTTATAACATGGAGGAATCTGGAGGGCATTACGCTGAGTGAATTTAGTCAACCACAGAAGGACAAATATTGTATAAGACCACTATTATAAGAACTCAAGAAAAGGTTTAAACACAGAAAACATTCTTTGATGGTTACGAGGGTGGGGAGGGAGGGTAAGGATTATTCCCTAACTAGATAGTAGACAAGAATTATCTTAGGTGAAGGGAAGGACAGCACACAATACAGGAGAAGTCAGCACAACTGGACTAAACCAAAGCTAAAAAGTTTCCTGAATACAATCAAATGCTTTGAGGGACAGGGTAGCAGGGGTAGGGGTCTGAGGACCATGCTTTCAGGGGACATCTAGGTAAACTGGCATAACAAATTTTATGAAGAAAATGTTCTGCATCCTACTTTGGTGAGTGGCATCTTGGGTCTTAAAAGCTTGAGAGCCACCATCTAAGATGCATCAATTTGTCCCAACCATCTGGAGTAGAGGAGAATGAAGGGAACCAAGGACACAAGGAAAGTATTGGCCCAAGAGACAGAAGGGGCCACATGGACCAGAGACTTCATCAGCCTGAGACCAGAAGAAGTGGACAGTGCCTGGCTACTACCAATAACCACCGTGACAGAAAGCAAAACGGAGAGTCCCTGATGGAGTGGGGGAAAGGTGCGATGCAGAACTCAACTTCTAGTAAGAAGACCAGACATAGTGCTCTGACTGAGACTAGAGGAACCCCAGAAAGCATGCCCCCTGGACTCTCTGTCAACCCAGAACTAAGACAATTCCCAAGGCCAACTCTTCAGACAAAGATTGGACTGGACTGTGGGACATAAAATGATACTCGTGAAGAGTGTGCTTGTTAGCTCAAGTAGATACATGAGACTAAATTGGCAGCTTCTGTCCAGAGGTGAAATGAGAAGGGAGAGAGGGTTAAGAGCTGGTTGAATGGACATGGGAAATCAGGGGTGAAAAGGAGGAGTGCACTGTCACAATATGGGGAGAGCAATTAGGATCACATAACAATGTATGTATAAATTTTTGTATGAGAGACTAACTTGAATTGTAAACCTTCACTTAAACCACAACAATAAAAAAAAAAATGTCATGTTGAAAAACAAGATATAAAGGATTCCTGTGTGCACTGAGTCTGGGACTCACAGCCCTACTTCCCACACTCCAGATAAGTTCCTCCTGAGGTGGTAAGACAGCCTCATCTAGAGCAAAACCAGATGCCCCAAGGACCCTCAGCCAATTTCCCTCACAAAAACAACTTGTGCCAGAGCTGAAGTATTTTGGCTTTGTTAAAAGTAAACCTTCCTATCATCAGTGTAAAGCATGGTTTTCTACCCAAAATATACAGAAGGGCTCCTCTGCCACCTCCATTCCTGTCTATTATGCACTATGCTTCCTCCCCTTTACCTGCTCCCCAACACTTCCACTATGCCCACACCTCAGGGTTTGTAGGTCCTCAGAAGCACGAACTAGCATTCTCCCAGCTGTCCAGTGTAACTTCAGAATCTTAGATTGTTCTCCTCCTGTCAAATCCCTCTCCCTCTCAGGCTCACGGCACTCAACATCACCATACAACATCCATTTCCTTACGTTTTCCCACCTGGCAATGTCATACATATCAAGGGCTTCAGCATTTGGCCCACAAGAAGCAAACAGAACTTACATCTAGCACATGAAGGCAAACCCATGATGGGAACATTTTTAGTGAAAACAAAACAACATAAAGTAGAAATAAAACTCTTACAACCGAAGTACAGTTTACCTGGTCAAGCAAAGGATGGTTTTGGTATCTCCCAAAGGCAGGTTACATGATTAACACTGAATAAAGATATAATGATGAGTCAGAATTTCAGCTGAGTCTCTCTGTCAGAAAGTTGATTCTGCTAATAACAATAGCAGCACTTCTGGTAAATTCCTTTTCTTAACTTCCTGAGAACATCCTTCAAAAAGTCCAGAAAATAACAAAGAAATATGCTAGTTTGATTTTACTTCACTGTAACAAGGTAACTAGCTGGTGACATGGAGTGGATGAGTTCCGTCAATGAAAGAAACCATGAAATCTTAGTATTCACGATAGCCAAGGCTGGTAATAGCAAGGACTCAAGCTTTAGGAAAACAGACTTCTAAAAAGAAGGAATGATTCCATGGTCTAGGACTCTCAAGGGGAAAATGGTTTTTGGAGATGGAAAGACATAAACTTGAAAATCAACTTAATCCCAGATTGTCCCAATTAAAGCAGAAAGGAGAAAATAATGCATCAAAAAGAGCTAGCTTCTGTCGGGGAGCTCTCCGCTAAGCTGAAATTTTAAGAGAATACATGCAGATTTTTGGAAGGAGGAATAGCATAAAGCTGTGAAAATTAGGGTCAAAAAAGACAAAGTCCAGAACCTGCATAAATACACACACACACTGCAAAGAATGATAGTTTTAAAAATGTGTATTTCTCAAAAATAGTAAAAAAAAAAAAAAAAAAAGGAGTATAATGATAAACAGGGCAAAAGAAAACTGAACTCTTCAAAGTCTTTTTGCTACCAGTTAACCAGTTGCCATTGAATGGATTCCAACTCATAGCAATCCTATGTGTGTCAAAGCAGAACCGTGCTCTGTAGAGTTTTCAATGGCTGGTTTTTTGGAAGTAGATCACCAGCCTTTCTTTCAAGGCACCTCTGGGTAGACTCAAACTGCCAAACTTTTCCTTAGCAGCTGAGCATATTAACAGTTTGCACCTCCCAGGGACTCCATAATGATACAGAAGGCCAATCAAAACTGAACTCTTTGAAGTCCACCTTGCTGCCAAGCAGAGTATTCATTAAAGTGGAAATCCATTCAATAATTTACTTACCTGTAACCGTATCTTTTCTCCTAATAATAACAGTGGTCACAATTTATTGAGTCCTGACTATATGCCAGGTGTTTCATATATATTTTCTCATTTAAATCTCATAATAACCCTATGAGGTAGGCATAATTATTTCATTTTATAGATAAGAAACCAGGCTTACAGAGATTAAGCCACTTGCCCAAAACCAAACAGCTTGTAAATTTTGGAGTCAAGTTAAAGTCCCTCTAACTCCAAAACACACATCCTTTATTCTATTGTTAAATTGGTTTCCCTACTGTCTGTTAGTCCCTGTACTGGGCCCTGGTAATGAAAAGATACATAAAGCATGGCTCTTGTTTTTAAGAAGCTCAGTCTAGTGGGTAAGACAACCATGTAAACACATAATTATAATATAAAGTGACAGGCACTATAATAGAAATATGCACAAAAAATATATGCAAGAATGGAGGATGGAGTAAAAAATCTGCTTAGAGAATCAGACATTAATAAGGCATCATAAAGGTTATGGTGGATATTGTGGATTGGTTTGTTCACATCTATTCTAGCTTCCTTTTATGTCTTCCAGTTTTGCAGGACAGAGAATTTAAAATTTACATTTCTCCAACTCCTTTGTAGCTAGGAATCTGGATGTAATTTAGATTCTACCGATCAGTTGTGCCCTGGTTGGAGTTGGAAGGTGATGGTAAGATGACGAGCTTACTCTGTTTCTACCTTCTCTCCCTGCAGGCATGGCTGGGCAATAGTGTCGTAGTGTCTACTCACTAGCAGTGTGGGTCTTGAGAAGCAGGCTGTGGGGCAAACATTCACTGCTGATGTGGATCTAGCTGGTACACTGTACTCAGGGATGGCAGCAGTGGCTTCCTAATCCCTGGACACCAGACAGGCAGT
Organism: Trichechus manatus latirostris; assembly: GCF_000243295.1. Taxonomy (NCBI): domain Eukaryota; kingdom Metazoa; phylum Chordata; class Mammalia; order Sirenia; family Trichechidae; genus Trichechus; species Trichechus manatus. The sequence continues at coordinate 13,151,241 of NW_004443957.1, read as the reverse complement.
GTGTTCCTAAAACCAAAGGTTCGAATGGAGATTTCAGCATTCTCCACCTTCCTTTCTGTGGCAGAGGTAGCAACTCCATTTGCAGACCAGTTCTGTAGTGGTCATGCTCTAAGGGATATTTCTGGATGCCCACCTAATCCTACTACCACTGTCCTTCCAAAAATTTTATAAGCAGTAACCAGTTACCATCAAGCTGACTCTGACTCATGGCCACCCAATGTATGTCAGAGAAGAACTGTGCTCCATATGATTTTCAATGGATGATTTTTTGGAAGTAGATCACCAGGCCTTTCTTCCGAGGTGCCTCTGGGAGGATTCCAACTTCTAAGCTTCCCATTAGCAGCCGAACTCATTAACCGTTTGTACCACCCAGAGACTCAAAAAATGCTATAAGCAACTAAATTCCTGTATTTAATCCTTTTTGGACTAAAATAACTAGAATAGTTTCTGTTTTCTGCAACTAAATCTTGACTGATTCAGAGATGATATTTCCACTGTGTTTTCAATATTCAATTTTAGTTGTCAAAGTAGAAAAGTCAGGGAAAGTATATTCAGAAAAAAAAAATGACTGAAAGAAACTAGACATCCTAGTTGATTACAGAAATAGTGCAACAATTGTTTTTGAATGAATGGGTCTCTAGAATTGTAAGAATTTAACCTAGGGTCCAAAAAAGGGCCTATTTTGGTACTTATATAACCACTACATTCATCTTTGGGGATAATGGAGAGGTGCAAGAAGACTGAACAATATTTCAACTCCCAGTATAGGAAAAACGAGAGATTTGGAAGTGCAGATCAGTAAGTTTGATGGCAATTCCTGGAAATATTTTCAATGCATAATTAAACAAACTTCTACTACTTAGATAAGAAAGAGGTGATAGAACTACCATGGCTCACTAGATTCTTTTATTATTGCTTTTGTTGTTTCCTTTGAGTTTTTGGAGGACGAGGATTCCTTGGAGAAAGCGTATGTCAATTCAATAGGACATCTGATAAATTCTCTATGACATCTTTACAGGAGGATGGAAAATGGATTCATAACAACTCATACTAAATCCTAAAACTACTGGAAGGGAACTTTTTAAACAGTTTGGCCCAGGTCTCTGCATTTGCCCTTATTTCATCCAATAATTTAATCAATTTCATGCAAGGGTTCACAGAATTTAAGCTCATCAAATTTGCAAATGACATTGATTTAAAAGAGATGTAATTGATATTACTGAATTATACATATGAAAAATGTTGAATCGGCAAATGTTGTGTTATATATATTTTTTACAACAATAAAAAAAGAAGGCATAGAAAAAAATAAAACAAAGCCCTGAATGAGAATTTTGGAAAAAAAAAAAAGAGAGACAGCATCTTGATGGCAGAATAAAGATTCCAATAGATCTCAAATAGATTTAATCATGGAGTTAAACTCAGAAGATAAAATTCAAAAGTTTCCAATGTAAAATTTGAATTTAGGCACAAATAAACAATCGCTAAAACACAGTATTATGACTTCCCTACCACTATAAATAGTCAAACAAAAGCTAAAGTATCACTTTTCAGAAATGACAAAGATTGAATTCTTGTATTGAGCAGAACCATCCCTCAAAGTCTCAATTTTCACAGTCTTGAAGATGTCATAAACCAAAAACCATAGCCTTGCTGTTGAGTGGATTCCGACTCATAGCGACCCTATAGGAGAGGGTAGAACTGCCCCACGGGGTTTCCAAGAAGCAGCTGGTGGATTCAAACTGCCAACTTTTGGTTAGCAGCCTGAGTTCTTAACGACCGTGCCACCAGGCTCTGAAGATCTCATGTGTTCTCATTATTTCAACTATTATCTTAATACAAATGATTCATACATCTTTGTCGTTGTTAGTTGAGGTAGAATCAGATTCCTACTCATGGCAACCATAAGTCCCATTGCCGTCGAGTCGATTCCGACTCATAGCGACCCTATAGGACAGAATAGAACTGCCAGATAAGGTTTCTAAGCAGCATCTAGTGGATTCAAACTGCCGACCATTTGGTTAGCAGCTGTAGCTCTTTACCACTACGCCACCAGGGTTTCCAACAGGTCATATATCTCATTAATTTAATCTTCCCACGCAACCCAGTTCTCTGTTGTTGTTGTTAGGTGCCGTGGAATCTGTTCCGACTCATAGCAACCCTATATACAACAGAAGGAAACACTGCCCGGTCCTGAACAATCCTCACAATCACTGCTATGTTTGAGCCCATTGTTGCAGCCACTGTGTCAATCCATCTTGTTGAGGGTCTTCCTCCTTTTCAATGACCTTCTACTTTACCAAGCATGATGTCCTTCTCTAGGGACTGGTCCCTCCTGATAACATGCCCAAAGTACTTGAGACAAAGTCTCACCATCCTCGCTTCTAAGGAGCATTCTGGCTGTACTTCCAAGAGAGATTTGTTCGTTCTTCTGGTAGTCCGTGGTATATTCAATATTCTTCACCAACACCATAATTCAAAGGCATCAATTCTTCTTTGGTCTTCCTTATTTGTTGTGCAGCTTTTACATGCATATGAGGTGACTGAAAACACCCTGGCTTGGGTCAGGCACACCTTAGCCCTCAAAATGACATCTTTGCTTTTTAACACTTTTAAGAGGTCTTTTGCAGCAGATTTGCCCTATGTTGTCTAGTCTGATTTAATTTTCTTTTCTAGTCATGTTATAATAATTCTACTAGTTGTGTAGGCTTTAAACATAAGCTGGAAGCTTAACCATCAAATTAGTCATCACCTTCTACAGAATCTTCTTTCACAAAATCTTTAAAATCCATCTCTATCTTTTCCTTCCCATTACCACTACCGGTAATAGATCCTTATTACTTTATCTCTGATGTATTAAAATGTCTTCTTATTTCTCTTCCTTTAATATCACATCCTCTCCGGTTCATCCCATACAAAATCAAAACTAGTGTTCCTTGTTCACTCTTGGTTCCCTGTAGCTTCCACAATAAAGTCTTGTAGGTTTGCGTTAGCTCGCCATCCAAAGTCCTCTTAATCAAACCCTTGGCTACCCTCCAGGCTTGCTCCAGCAGCACTCTGTAAATTGATTTACTTACTGCTGTCAAACATGCATCCACTTTTTTTTTTTGGGGGGGGGGCCTCCTTTACTTTGCTTATGCTGCTCTTCCCTTCCGTATTCAATTACTAGAATTCTACCTGACACTTATGCTCCCCTTTTCTATCTCATCTCTTCTGTGAAGTCCTCACTGATAACCTCAGCCTGAAATGAGCCCCTACATCTGAACCCCTGCATCATTTAGTCTAGTCTATAACACATAACAGCAATTGCAATATATAAGCCTGTTTTGGCAGTATTTGCCAACAGTAGAAATTCTACCTCTAAACATTTAACTTAAGGATATATTTGTATGGATGTCAAATATGCATCTACAATAATAGTTTAATACCAAAATATCTGGTATAATAGCATAGTATAATATGCTAATAGAATCATATAATTGCAAGGAAGAGTATAATAACAAAACATAAATAACTTAGATATCCATTAACCTGAACTCGGTAAGACAAACTAAAAGTATACAATATTTATATCATGAAGCCACTAAAACTAGTGATTAGATTTCTGCTTATTAAAATGGAAAACAGCCCCAACATATTACTGAGTGAAAAATCAGGCTATACAACAGTAAGTGTAACGTAATCTTATTTATTTAAAACCAGATACTTATATCAATATGTGTATGTTAAATGATAACTAGAAGGGGGTGAAACAGGTAGTGGGATTTGAAGTGATTTTCCTTTCTGCTTTGTACAGTTCTGTATTGTTATTTTTATACTGAGTATTTTTCAAAAAAAACAAACCAAAACACATGGATAAAGACATAGATAGAGATAGATTATAGAGCATTCTTTTTCTCATCAACTGGACAAAGTTTCCAGTAGGCAAGCATCACACCTTTCTCAGTGTGACAGAAATTTAGAACATCATCTTGTATATTATCAAGAAATAATTTAATAATAATTGAATGTATTAATGATGGAGATGGGCTGTAGTTGGAAAATGAGGCAGAAAATACCCCTTTCATTCCCCATCCTAAGCTCACTGATATTGCCTTGCTGCAGAACCCCCTTAAACCACAGGAGTCCAGTTACATGTGAAAGTGCTGAACTTCAAGGAGTAACATAAACAAATCCGGTAGGGAAGAAGAGACAAAAATATACCCAAAGCTCAGCCTTTCTCTTTCTTTGACAAGTCTTTGTATGGTGACTAAAGGCAGAGCAGGTTCTTGGCAAAAACACTGCATAATGATAAACTCTTGAGGCCTGGGTAGGAATGGGCAACGTATTTCTACACACATTATGCTGGGTTTAAAAATAGGAAGCTTTTCCTGGAGAAACGGTTCTTGTGAATAACTGGAGCGGACATGATATGTTTCAGAGAATGTTAAAAACCCATGAAGTCACCCGGTATTTTACTCATTCTTTTGTGACTCTTTTCTCCCAAAGTTCTTTTCTCCATTGCTTTAGAGCATTTTTAAAGGTTTTCTTCAAATCCTGTTTGCAAACAAATCTTTCTGTAATATGTCACATACACACCAGAAGTCAGTTCTTTTTGACAATACGCCCGTACTAAACTGAACTCTTGACTTTCTATTTTAGGTGAATGGATACTATAAGAACACTAATAATTGGAAATCTTTGACATTAACTTTAAAAGGCAGCTGACACATTTATTAAGAAAGTATTTGCTGAACACCTACTAAATTTCAGGCGCTGTGCTAGACAGCCAGGATGTAAAATGCTGGAAAAGCCCAGACAGTACTCCCATTCGCATAGAGTTTACATTGGAACACAGCAGGTGCTCTGATAGAGAAAGTAAAAGGTGCCCTGAAAGCCCAGAGACAGGAATCCCTGGCCCAAATTTAGGATATTAGTAAAGTATTCCCAGAATTGTCATCTATACCAAGACCTGGCAGATGAGGAGTTAACCTGGAGAATGAGAGACAGGGAAGAACAGGTAGCCATTGGCGCAAAGAGCCAGGGGCCTGGGTAAGAGAATGGAAGTAGTTCATAAGAATTGGAAGGAAGTGGAAAGATTAATGCTGAGGAGTTTCTCAGAAGCCAGGACCTAAAAGGCCCTGAAAACCATGGTAAGAAGTTTAGAGTTCTTTAAAGCAGGGAAGAAACATGATTAGCTTTTCTTTTTAGAAAGATCAGTCTTCAGAAAGTATAGAAAATGGGTTTGAGCAGTACAAAACTGGAAACAGAAAAGTCAGTTAATAGACTGTGGTTGAATTTGAGAAATATTTTGGAATAGAACCGGTATAAATTAGTAATTAATTGGATGAGATGGGGTGAGAAAGAGGAAGAGTCTAAAATGATTCCTGAGTTTTTCAACTGAGTAACTAGTCTGGAGGTAGCACAATTCACTGAGGTGGGAAATAGGAGGAGCAAAAGGCTTGTATGGCAGTTTGAGATCCCTGAGATAATCCAATTATAGATGCTTATTATGTAGTTCTGTTGATCTGTTGTTGTTGTTAAGTGTTGTCAAGGCAGTTCCTACTCATATCAACCCAATGTACAATGGAACGAAACACTGCCCAGTCCTGCATCATCCTGACAATCCTTGCTATGTTTGAGCCCACTGTTGGATCAACTGTATCAATCCATCTTGTTGAGGGTCGTCTTCTTTTTCACTGACCCTCTACTTTACCAAGCATGATATCCTTCTCCAGGGACTGATCCCTCCTGACATGTCCAAAGTATGAGAGGCAAAGTCTTATCATTCTCACTTGTAAAGAGCATTCTGGCTATGCTTCTTCCAAGACAGATTTGTTCGTTCTTCTGGCAGTCCATGGGATATTCAGTATTCTTTGCCAACACCAAAATTCAAATGCATCAATTCGTCTTTGGTCTTCCTTATTCATTGTCCAGCTTTTGCATGCATATGAGGTATTGAAAATACCATGGCTCACAGCAGGCACACCTTAGTCCTCAAAGTGACATCTTTGCTTTTTAACACTTTAAAGAGGACTTTGGCAGCAGATTTGCCCAATGCAATATGCCATGTGATTTTTTGACTACTGCTTTCATGGGTGTTGATTGTGGATCCAAGTAAAATTAAATCCTTGACAACTTCAGTATTTTCTCTGAAGAGGAATGACATTACATTCATCAACAAAAAGAACATTTCAAGATCTATTCTGAAGTACAATGCTGTCAGTGATAGAATAATATCCATAAACCTACACTGAAGACCAGTTAATATGAGTATTATTCAAATTTACTCTCCAGTCACTAATACCAAGATACAGAAATTGAAGATTTTTTACCAGCTTCTACAGCCTGAAATTGATCAAACCTGCAATCAAAATGGATTGATAATTACTGGTGATTGGAGTACAAAAGTTGGAAACAAAGAAGAATTGGTAGTTGGAAAAATACGGCCTTGGTGATAGAAACAACGCCAGAGAACACATGATAGAATTTTGGAAGACCAATGACTTCTTCATTGCAAATACCTTTTTTCAACAACATTAACAGTGACTATGCACTTGGATCTTGCTGGATGGAATACACAGGAATTAAATTGACTACATTTGTGGAAAGAGACGATGGAGAAGCTCAATATCATCTATCAGAACAAGGTCAGGAGCTTACTGTGAACAGACCATCAACTGCTCATATGCAAGTTCAAGTTAAAGCTGATGAAAATTAAAACAAGTCCACGAGAAACAAAGTATGACCTTGAGTATATTCCACCCGAATTTAGAGACCACCTCAAGAATAGATCTGAGAACTGATCACTAATGACTGTTGATCTGAGCAGGATATAAATTTAGAAAACATTAACACATAGATGATAATGAAAGCTTCGGGATGAATGAGATAGGCATTACTGACTTCCTAATAGGCACATACACTCAACACGGTAACAGTAAATGAGGAGAGAGAGACAGAAAGAAAGAGAATTTCAAAAATATATCTAGAATTGTGCAATCTGAAAATCCACAAAGAGACTAGATTAATTATGTTTTTATTTTTTTAAAAAATAAATGTTTCTAGGAGTTCCAGCAAAATGGCGCTCTAGGCAGAAGCACCACGCCTTCCCTCCACAGCAAAGATCTGAAAAACTAAGCCGAACAGAGAATACAACGATCCTGAAACCCTAAAACATCAAATGAAGAGATAAAGAACTCAGCCAAGCACCAAATGGAGTGAGAAAACTGACAGAGAATGGAGAGTGAGGGGAGATTC
>NW_004443957.1:12972315-13135568 GCF_000243295.1 Trichechus manatus latirostris | reverse complement strand
ATATATCATGGGATAGTGAAGGGGGAGATCTTTGCTGAGGGGTCTCAAAGTCCTCAGTCTGGCACAGGAAAAAGTATGCAGCATGAGAAGAGAAGGCATAGGAACAAACTCTGAGAAACAGTGAATTTTAAGGACTAGGCAGAGAAAAAAAAAAAAAAACCTCACAGAGAGGTCTGAGAAACAGTGTTGAAGAGGTAGGAAGAAATCCAGGGGAACACGGCATCCCCAAAGCCAAGGGAGAAGATGTTACTGGCGACTAGAGTAAGAAAACAGAAAAGTGTCCATCATAAGTAGAAACAAGGAGGCTGCTAGTAAATTTGACAAAGAAGTTTCAGAAGAGTAGTAGAGACAAACACAAGATTGTAGTAGTTTGGGGAGTGAGTGGCACATAAAGGAAGAGAAGATAATGGGCAGAGACAAGAATCTCGGTAGTGAAGAGAGTGAAAGGTGAGGGAAAGATAAGCAGGATTGAGAAGAGGAGAAAGAGTCTTTATAATAGGAGACTTAAGCATTACCAACCACCACGTGACTGTCAGTTTGTTGTACAGTGGTGGCTAGTGTGCTGCTGTGACGCTGGAAGCTACGCCACTGGTATTTCAAATACCAGCAGGGTCATCACGGTGGACAGGTTTAAGCAGAGCTTCCAGACTAAGACAGACCAGGAAAAAGGACCTGGCGGTCTACTTCTAAAAAAATTGGCAAGTGAAAATCTTATGAATAGCGGTGGAATGCTGTCTGACATAGTACTGGAAGACGAGCTCCCCAGGTTGGAAGGCACTCAAAATACAACTGGGGAAGAGCTGCCTCCTCAAAGTAGAGTTGACCTTAATGACGTGGATGGAGTAAGGCTTTCAGGACCTTCATTTGCTGATGTGGCATGACTCAATATGACAAGAATCAGCTGCAAACATTCATTAATAATAATACAAAGTATGAATCTAGGAAAATTGGAAGTCATCAAAAATGAAATAGAACACATAAACATTCACATCATAAACATTAATGAGCTGAAATAGACTGGTATTGGTCATTTTGAATCAGACAATCTACATGGTTTACTATGCCAGGAATGACAAATTGAAGAGGTTTTGGGTTACATTTCAAGATCTATCCTGAAGTACAATGCTGTTAGTGATAGGATTGTATCCACAAGTCTACAAGGAAGACCAGTCAAAATGACTAGTATTCAAATTTACGTACCAACCACTAATGCCAAAGTTGAAGAAATTGAAGATTTTTATTAACATCTACAGTCTGAAATTGATCAAATCTGCAATCAAGATGCATTGATAGTTACTGGTGATTGGAACGCAAAAGTTGGAAACAAGAATTAGTAATGGAAAAATATAGTCTTGGTGATAGAAATGATGCTGGAAATCACATGATAGAATTTTGCAAGACCAACAACTTCTTCATTGCAAATACATTTTTCCAACAACATAAACGATGACTATATATGTGGACCTCACAGGATGGAAAACACAGGAATCAAATCAACTACATCTGTGGAAAGAGATGTAATATCATCTGTCAGAACAAGGTCAAGCTCAATATCATCAGTCAAAACAAGGCCAGAAGTGAATTGCTGAACAGACCATCAATTGCTCATATGCAAGTTTAAGTTGAAGCTGAAGAAAATTTTAAAAAATCCACTAGAAACAAAGTACGACCTTGAGTATATTCCATCTGAATTTGGAGGCCATCTCAAGAATAGATTTGACACATCAAACACTAATGGCTGAAGGTCAGATGAGTTGTTGGATGACATCAAGGATATGACACATGAAGAAAGCAAAAGTTCATTAAAAAGACAGGAAAGAAAGAAAAGACCAAAATAGATATCAGAAGAGACTCTGAAACTTGCTCTTGAACGTAGACTAGCTAAAGCAAATGAAGAAATGATGAAGTAAAAGAGCTGAAAAGAAGAGATTTCAAAGGGCAGCTAGACAAGACAAGGTAAAGTATTAGAATGAAATGCACAAAAGACCTGAAGTTAAAAAACCAGAAGGGAAGAACACGCTTGGCATTTCTCAAGCTGAGAGAATTGAAGAAAAAATTCAAGCCTCAAGTTGCAATACTGAGAGATCCTATGAGTAAAATATTGAATGATCCAGGAAGTATCAAAATATGATGAAAGGAATACACAGAGTCACTGTACCAAAAAGAATTGGTCGATGTTCAACCATTTCAGGAGGTAGCATATGATCAAGAGCCGATGGTACTGAAGGAATACATTCAAGCTGCACTGAAGGCATTGGTGAAGAACAAGGTTCCAGGACTTGAAGGAATACCACTTGAGATATTTAGAAAAATGGATGCAACACTGGAGGTGCTCACTCATCTATGTCAACAAATTTGGAACACAGTTACTTGGCCAATTGACTAAAAGAGATCCACATTTGTGCCCATTCCAAAGAAAGGTGGTCCAACAGAATGTGGAAATTATCAAACAATATCATTTATATTACATGCAAGTAAAATTTTGCTGAAGATATTTCAAAAGCAATTGTAGCAGTATATGGACAGGTAATTGCCAGAAATTCAAGCCTAATTCAGATGAGGACGTGGAACAAGGGATATCATTGCTGACATCAGATGGATCTTGGCTGAAAGCATAGAATACCAGAAAGGATGTTTACCTGTGTTTTATTGACTATGCAAAGGCATTCAACTGTGGATCATAACAAATTATGGACAACATTGTCAAGAATAGCAATTCCAGAACACTTAATTGTGTTCATGAGGAACCTGTACATAGACCAAGAGGCAGTCATTCAAGCAGAACAAGGGGATACTGCATGGTTTAAAATCAGTAAAGGTGTGCGTCAGGGTTGTATCCATTCGCTATACTTACTCAATCTGTAAACTGAGCAAACAATCTGAGAAGCTAGACTGTATGAAGAAGAATGTGGCGTCAGGATTGGTGGAAGACTCATTAACAACCTGTGTTATGCAAATGACACAACCTTGCTTGCTGAAAACAAAGAGGACTTGAAGTACTTACCGATGAAGATCAAAGACTACAACCTTCCATATGGATTACACTTCAAGATCAAGAAAACAAAAATCCTCATAATTGGACCAATAAGCAACATCATGATAAACAGAGAAAATACTGGTGTTGTCAAGGATTTTATTTTACTTGGATCCACATTCAACGTTCATGGAGGCAGCAGTCAAGAAATCAAATGATGTATTGCAGTGGGCAAATCTGCTGCAAAAGACTCCTTCAAAGTGTTAAAAACTGAAGATGTCACTTTGAGGACTAAAGTGCCCCTGACCCAAGCCATGATATTTTCAATCTCCTCATATGCATGCGAAAGCTGGACAATGAATAAGGAAGACGGAAGAAGAATTGATGCATTTGAATTTTGGGGCTGGCAGAAGAATGTACAAGTCTGTCTTGGAAGAAGTACAGCCACAGCGTTCCTTGGAAGCGAGGATGGTGAGAATTTGTCTCATGTACTTGGGACACGTTTTCTGGAGGGACCAGTTCCTGGAGAAGGACATCATGCTTGGCAAAGTAGAAGGTCAGCAAAAAAAGAGGAAGACCTTCAAAGAGACGGATTGACACAGTGGCTGCAACAATGGGCTCAAACATAGCAATGATTGTTCAAGGATGGCGCAGTACTGGGCAGTGTTTTGTCTTATACCAGATTAGTTTTCTAGAAAGAAGCCAGTAAGAAGAGAGAAAACGAAGAGTAAAGAGAAGACAGTTAACCAAGAGAGTTAGATCCAGAACCCAGCAGAAGAGATACATCATAGATAGGAGTGTGGTGGATACTGTTGGTGTCCCACCCAAGCAGTTTACCCCCATTCTGTAGCTGCTGTGAGCTCACTGCTGGCCCCTTCTTTGGAGAATTCCTTCCAACCACATAGGAGCTGCCTCTAGCAGCCAATGACTGACTGACAGGAAGGCACCAAAAACCAGGCCTTTTCCTTCAAGGTGGAACAAAATTCATGGTGTAATTCATGCCCTGATCTCTTTGTGAGATCAGGCTAAAGCTAGACTCCAACTGAGGACACAAGCTTGCTTAATCCCTCATCCCTCCTGAGAGAGCCCTTTCAATAAATCATATGTACCCACATCCCTGTCTCAGGGTCCACTTTTTGAGAACCTCACTGAAGACAAGGAGGAACACGTGGCCATGCAGTAGAAAGTGTGGTGGGAAGGGAGGAAAAGATGCAGACTAATTTGAGGGTTGATACCATTGTGTTGAGGGAACTTTCCTCTAATTTATGCTGTTTTCTTTTAATTTTTCTCTTTGGTGAAAATGTACACAGCAAAGCATATAATAACAATTCAACAATTTCTACATGTACAATTCGGTTACACTGATTACATTCTTCAAGTTGTGCAACCATTCTCACTATCCTTTTCCAAATTATTCCACCATCATTAAGATAAACTCACTTCCCTCTAGGTTTCTCATCTAACCTTTGGAGTTACTGTTGTCAATTTGATCCCATATAGGAAATTTTTTCAAAGAGCACAATGTTCAAGGCAGACTTTCTTTATTAGTTAAGCTACACTATTGTTTGGTTTAAAGATGACTTCAGGGGATAGTTTCAGTGTAAGGCTTAAAGATTATCTCAGGGAAATAGTTCTGGGAGTTCATCCAGCCTCAGTGGCTCCAGAAAGTCTGGATTCCATGAGAATCATAAATTCTATTCTGCATCCCCACCCCCATTTTTTTGATCAGAATTCTTCTATAGACTCTGATCAAAACATTCAGTAATGGTAGTTTGGTTGTATATAAGCAGGCTCTATGCTCCTTTCTTAATGAAGTAGAAAGCTGATTTCCTGAGAGTGAGGGGGTGAGGTGATGGGTACAGAGACTTAAGGAGAGTTAAAAGATGTGAAGTACTTATTGTGGGAGAAAGGAAACGAGAGAATGGACTAGGAAGAGTGGTCTAGGAGAATGGATGTAGGAAGATTAGTTGGGAAGAGTTGATGAGCAAATACTTCCTTGCTCACCTTCCTGCCTAGGAGTAGCTAATGAGTAGTAAAAAGAGAAACTTCTACTGTTACTAATGATTTTAAAGTAGATCATTCGTTTCTAGAAGTTGAATTTATAAATACTATATAATAATTAATTTCTTGTCTGTCAGTTTGTCGTACTGTGGGGGCTTTCATGTTGCTGTGATGCTGGAAGCTATGCCACTGGCAGGGTCACCCACGGTGGACAGGTTTCAACTGAGCTTCCACACTAAGACAGAGTTGATCATGAGGAACTCATACATAGATCAAGAGGCAGTCGTTTAACAGAACGAGGGGTTACTGTGTGGTTTAAAGTCAGGAAAGGTGTGCGTCAGGGTTGTATCCTTTCACCATACTTATTTGATCTGTAGGCTGAGCAAATAATCTGAGAAGCTGGACTATGGGAAGAACAGGACATCAGGATTGGAGGAAGACTCATTAACGACCTGTGTTACACAGATGACACAACCTTACTTGCTGAAAGTGAAGAGGATTTGAAGCATTTTTCGATGAAGATCAAAGACCACAGCCTTCAGTATGGATTACACCTCAATATAAAGAAAACAAAAATCCTCACAACTGGACCAATAAGTGACACCATGATAAACGGGGAAAAGACTGAAGTTGCCAAGGATTTCATTTTACTTGGATCCACAATCAACACTCATGGAAGCAGCAGTCAATAAATCAAACAATGTATTGCATTCGGCAAATCTGCTGCAAAAGACCTCTTTAAGGAGTTGAAAAGCAAAGATGTCACCTTGAAGACTAAGGTGCCCCTGACCCAAGCCATTGTGTTTTCAACTGCCTCATACGCATATGAAAGCTGGACAATGAATAAGGAAGACCGAAAAAGAAAAGATGTCTTCGAATTATGGTGTTGGCGAAGAAACATTGACTATACCATGAACTGCCTAAAGAACAAACAAATCCGTCTTGGAAGAAGTACGACCAGAAAGCTCCTTAGAAGCAAGGATGGTGAGACTACATCTTACATACTTTGGACATGTTTTCAGGAGGGATCAGTCCCTGGAGAGGGACATCATGCTTGGTAAAGTAGAGGGTCAGCGAAAAACAGGAAGACCCTCAACAAGATAGATTGACACAGTGGTTGCAACTATGGGCTCAAGCATAACAAGGATTGTGAGGATGGCGTAGGACCAGGCAGCGTTTCGTTTTGTTGTACATAGGGTAGCTGTGTGTTGGAATCGACTGGACGGCACCTAACAACAACCACAATAATAAATTTTGTTAATTATAAGTTAGACTCAAAGACGTTCTGCTTTCATTCTCAGTAAAACTGCAAATTCTCAACAAAAGTTGCAAGGTCACCAATAATCTCCCAGTTCTTCTATTCAGGAGACACCTTTCAGTCCTTACCGTCTTGATCTCTCTGAATCATTTGACACCATTAACCACTTTCTTCCTGAAACTTTCTTTTCACTTGGCTTCAGTGAGTCAACACTCTCTTTAGCTTGTCTCGTATCTCTATGGCTACTCCTTCTCACACCCTTTCAAGAATTCTTTTTCTTCCTTTCCACTCTTAAGCTCTGCTTTCCCTGGGTTCTATCCTCTGCTTTCTCACTTCTTGCTCCCTATACTCTCCTAGAGTGAACTCATTCACTCCCATGGCTTCTTCAGCAATGATGACTCCAAAATATGTACCTCTAGCTCAGATCTGTCTCCTGAGCTCCAGGAAAGTATGTGTGTCTAATGAACATCAACCCCTGGATGTCCCACAGGCACCTCAAACTCAACAAGTTTAAGATAGAATTTATTCTCCCTTTTAATTTCCACTTCTTGCATTTCCCTATCATTAAGGTAAGCTTTTCCATTATGCTGTATCTAATCCAGAACCCTAAAAGGGAGTGATCCTAAACTCCTCCCTCTTTCTCAATTCCACATCCAGTCACCGAATCCAGTAAATTCTATATTCTGAATATTTCTGAAATATCTCCCCTTCACCATCCACACTGCCAGTGCTTTAGGCCATCACACATTCTCTCATGGTTTATTGAGCAAAATTTTTACTGGTTGGCCTATTTCCAATTATCCATCATCCTCTTCCATCTTTCTCATGGAAATCTGATCAAGCCACTCCCCTGCTTAAAACACTTCAATGGTGACCCAGTACATTTAGGACAAAATCGAAATGACAACCAATTTTTAAGGTCCTTCATGATCTGGTCTCTTGTTACCTGTCCAGCTTCATCTCTGGCCATTATTCCTCTTACTTTCTACATACCATATCCCCAAAGCACTTGTAGTCCTGTTCCTGTGTTGTGCTCTCTCTCGATCCCATGCGATTGTACAAATATTTCTTCTGCCTGGAATGTTCTTTTCCTGTACTTTTCTACTAACAATCATCCATTTATCAAAATTTTGCACAAATGTAATCTCTTCCAAGAAGACTTCCCTGACATCCCTCCCAATCCCTGAGTCAAGAGTTTGTTCTCAGTCTAGGTAATCCCTTAACATACTCTGTGTCCCTCCAGCATAAAACTTATCACAATATGCTGGTGACTGGTGGAAAGTTGAAACTTGAACTGAGATCCTTCTAGTTCCAGAACCAGCTCTCTATGCAGTATTACCTCTACTGATAGACAGGCAATTTTTCTCAATATTGAGTCCCTGAAAGGAACTAAAATAAATTCCACTGTGATATATACAGATTTAATGAAGAAAACTTCCATTTCTGTATCCATATTTGATACCTTTTGATTAGACACTTAAGTGTAAAGGACAGCTAGATAATAACATAGGCATTTAAAAAATATCCTGCTATTGTCATCCAGGACAAGTCTTATTGGTTGAAGAGATACCACGTAGGAAGATCTAAATCCACCAAAGCTCTCTTGGCCCTTCTGATGGTGCTCATAACTTGGAGAGAAGTTGTATGAATCTGCAGCTCAAACTCACTTAGCATCATGCCTCAAGGGACAGAGAGCTCTTAATTCTACCCTCTTACCTGATAAATTCTCATAGCCCACAGACTTCATGCAGATATTCAGTATGAGTGCCTCCTGATGAAGACACAGAGCTTTTGATGGGATAATTTTTGTTTGACTTTTGCGTTATCATTCGTAAACTTGGATTTTCTTCCAGAAGGATGCCAGACCATTCCCATCCATCTGAAAGGTGCAAGAGTTGTTTGTGGTGGTCAAGGAAAGGGAATTCCTTACACTTACATAGATGCAACTCTGCACACCCTCCCTTCTTCATTCCCACCTCTGGACTTTTTCCTTATCCTCTCCTCTGAGAGCTGGTGCCCAGAAATGTACACTCTTTAAGCCACTTACTGTACTCCCTTTCCCAGAAAGAAAGGGCCAACATTCTATCTAGAGAGCACATTTCCTCTCCTCAAACTCTCTCCCACTCACTCCCCTGACATTAATGCTTTGAAGCCATCTGAGGATCATTTGTTGGCTGAGTGAGCATATTCAGACTATGGCCTAACAATGACTCACACTCCTGTGGTCTCCTTGTGTTTACCATGGATATTCAATTCCAGCTGGATTTCCCTTTCCCCGGGAAACCCAGAGCTATTTCTCCATTTTTCTCCTTCCACCTCAGCACTCCCCACACTACCCTTTCACCACCAACAGACTCTAAAAAAGTTGTGTGTGTGTGTACATGTGTACTTTATGCCAGGAATCGACAAATTATGGCCCGTGGGTCAAATCCAGCCTGTGGCCTGTTTTTGTATGATCTTTGAGCAAAGCAGAGCTTTTACATTTGTAAAGAGTTGTTAAACACACACACGCATACACACACACACATACACACACACACAGAAGCAGGAAGAGGAGGAGGAGGTGAATAAGAACAAGAATAAGAACAAGGTGAAGGAGCATCAGCAGTAAGAGAGACCATTTGTGGCCTGCAAAGCCAAAATATGTACTATTTGGCCATTTATAGTAAAAGTATACTATACTAAGGTATGTTTCTAGAACTTGGTTCTGAACTCAGGCGGACATGGATTTACAGTCCAGCTCTGCCACTTACTACCTGTGATACTCTGGACACATTTAGCCTCTCTGAGCCTCAGTTTTCTCAATTCTAGCACAAAGTAAGAATTAACTCTTGTGACTAATGTGAAGATTAAAAGGCATGCTAAATAAATCCCTCAGCATAGTACTTATTCATAGGAAGGGCAGAACAAATAGTAGCTATTTTCTGTTGTTGTTTTTGGATTCAGCAAGGTCTTCTACACCTTTTAGGCTCGTGTAGGAAAAACTTACTCCCAAGAAAGGCAAGCATTTTCAGACCAATAGACGAGCCAACTCTCTTAAGTATCCTATGATTGGATTATTTCACTCTCAAAATGAAGAGTTTGTCATAGCCATAATTCTATAAAGATTAGAGGCTAGTAAGACAGATGCTTCCATATTCAACTCTAAAATATCTTGATGGAGGATCTCAGAGTTACATCTTCCATTTTTTATTCCCATAGGTAGAAATTTGAGGCTCATCCTTATTCCTCCTTATCACTCATTCTCACACTAATATACAGTCAACCATGGAGGCTTACCTATTTTACCTATTATTTCCAATTATGTCCCCTCCACTACAATGTCACTGTCACAGGCCCAACTGTAGCAGTGATCTTCTATCTCTTCTTGCCTACAGTTTCAGCCTTCCCCAAACTGTTATTCACATAGCTGCTGGAGTCATCATCTAAACCACAAATATGACCAAACCATGGTCTTGCTTGCAACCACCTCATCTTTTGTCACTATCTGGCTCATGCTTCATGTTCCAGCAACATCAAACTACTTAGAGTTCTCCACCTACTCTCAACTATGTGGTTTGGTGCTTCTGTCTTTTTGCTTGTGTTATTCCTTCTACCTAATTCCTCTTTTTTAATTATAAAAGTATTGCATGCATGTCGTGGATAATTTGGGATACAAAAAAGAATTAAAAGGAAAGTACATAGTATCCAAATTCCCTTCCTTTAGCAGTAACTGCTCTTGATATTTTGATGTATTTGTTTCTATTGTTTTCCTATGCATATGTAAACACAATAATTTACGTAATTGGGAGCATACTATTTTCTTGAACCTTGAGCTGCTGTTATTCAATTTGGGGGGACTACAAAATGTCTTTCATCCAAATATACATGCAATCAAATATCCCTTGTAGTTGCAATAATTATTGGCATTTAAACTGCAATAAACCGTAGAAAAGTATAGTCATGCCTTTCTCTTACTCTATAGGGCAAAAGATGTTGCCATGTCATTCAGAGGCGTTTCTGTAGGAGGAAGGAGGACTTGGGCATTGTGCAGAAAAGTGAAGAGTTATCCTGCACTGGGACATGGAATGAAAAGGAAATTCTGGGGGCATTAAATCTTTCTGCTGCACAGTTTTATCTAAGTTTGGCTCCAGAGACAAGTAGCAATTTGGTAACAGATTCAAGTGGCAATTCTGGGAGTAATGTGGACATTTTAGCTGGTTTCGATGCAGAATTGTACACACTAACTTAGACCTCCTTGACTTACCCAGGTGATCGGGCAAACACTTGAGTGAGTCTCAGTAATGCCTCCAATCACTCAGAAACCCATAGGACCAAGGTGACAATGAGAGTCTAAACTGAGTTCATTGAGAAACAATGGTTCTTCAAGGTGCTTTTCACAAAAGAGATTCCATGGTCGAAAACATGGGAGAAGAGTACACTCCCTTCTTTTTTCCAAATGCAGATTATCAAAAGTTCTGAGATATCCCGCACTAAATAAAATTAAAACCTGTTTAAATTCCTGAGGATAGTATAAGTAGTGATAAAGATTGCATCTCTAAATTGAAATGACCTGGGTTAATCTGGGCTTTGCCATTTTCTTACATGATTTGGGGGCATGTTATATCATATCTCTAAGCCTCCGTTTCACAATTAAAAAAAAATTAGGATAATAATAGTACCTACCTCCTAAAGCTGCTATGTAGATTAAATGGACAATGTATGTAAAGCACATGGCACGGTACCAAGCACATATAAAGTATTTCTCCAACATATTTGAAAATGGCACACTTTTGTTTTTCAAATAACCCCTTTAAAAACAAATGAAACACACTTTTTGTTTTTAAACTTGGAATTTGATCTAGACACAGAGTCAGGCTTGTTTTCAAAGGCTGTGAGAAGGTAGAGAAAAGTCGACAAGGGAAATGTAAAAAAGATAGGATTTATAACTGTATTTCTTTCCTGTTGGAAAATTTACAGGGAGAATATATTATTTTAGAATAAAAATCAATTTTTAAAGAATAAAAAGGGTAAATTAGTCCTTGGTTATAATATTTACCCTATAAACTTCCATCTTTCTAAGCAATGTAAGGAAAGTCAGCTTTACAATTGAAGGGCCAGTACACGTAGGCTAAAGCCGAAGGTCCTGCAAGGAAAGTAAAGTGGGCAGGGCTTCTCTAAGTAAGAGCTTCTCTAGGCAGAGGTTACACTAAGTAGTTTCTATTATTCTACTCTACTATAGTATTTGGCCGATAAACAACGTCATCATAAATGAAGAAGACATTGAAGTTGTCAATGATTTCATTCTACTTAGATCAACAATCAGCGTCCATGGAAGCAGCAGTCAAGAAATCTAACAACATATTGCACTGGGAAAATCTGCTCCAAAAAACCTCTTTAACGTTTTAAAATGAAAGATGCCACCTTGATGACTGGAGTGTGTGTGACCCAAGCCATGATCTTTTCAATCGCCTCATATGCATTCGAAAGTTGGAGAATGAAAAAAGAAGAGAGAACAATTCATGCACTCAAATTGCGGTGTTGGTGAAAAATACTGAGTATACTGTGGTATGCAAGTAGAACAAACAAATCAGTCTTAGAAGAAATGCAATCAGGATGGAGCGATGACGGAGAGACTTAGGGTTCATTACTTTGGACAAGTCATCAGGAAAGACGAATCACTAGAAAAGATATCATGGATGGTAAAGTAGAGGGTCAGCAAAAACGAGAGAAACCTTCAATGAGCTGGATTGACACAATGGCCACAACAATGGGCTCAAACATACCAACGATTATGAAGATGGCACAGGTGGTACAGGACTGGGCAATGATACGTTTTGTTACACATAAAGATGCCATGAGTCAGAGCCAACTCTACAGCAACTAACAACAACAACATTGTATTGGTGTAGACAAGTTAACCTATACTAACTAACAGAGAAAACAGAGACATAGGGAGCAGAGAGCAAGTGAGTTCTTCCTAATTTTTTTCACCTGGCATTTCTCCCAAACACAAGCTGAAAAGAAAGGACGGATGGGCCATCTGTTTAGTCTCATACGTTTTTTAAAGAAAAAAAAAAAAGGTCTGCATTTCCAACCCCAGGATCTATTAACAAAGTATTTTTGATGTTCAGCATACCCTTATTTGCCTTCTGTATACACACACACATACACACACACAATTTCTTAAAACCCAGGTTTATTTTTAGGCCAGAGAGATTGGGTGTTCAGATCAGGGCCCTCTGCTTCTGAGCAGACATTCTAAAAAGTCTTCAATGCCAGATTAAAAAAAGGCGGCTGTATAATTTATTAGGGGAACTTTCACAAAGCTCTGATTACTTTTTAACCAGAAAGTGAAAAAAAAAATCCAAGAATCCTGTTCAGATCCAATATTGCAGTTGGCATATGGGAATTTGTAGGGCCTGGGAATTTGTAGGGCCTAGGGATTCTCCACTCTCCCCAGCTATCTGGCCTGTTCATCCACAGTGCCGTGAAGGAGAGTTTGAGTTCTCTGGCATTCAGTCTTCTCTCTTCCCTGCAAATGTGCAATTCCATTTCCCTAAATAATGGAGGAGGTTGGGCCAAAGAAAACTCAAAACAATACATTCATTTAATAGGTTTAATGGCTTTGCTGAGGCCTGCCAATGAAAATGCTGGCTAAATTGTTCCAGAGAGGGCTTCTACCGGAGCTAAAGAAAACCCGCCAAATCTCTACCCACCACCTCCTCCTTCCTGCCACTCTTTCTTTCTTTTTTTCATTTTGGCCTTTTCAAAGAGGACTATGTAAAATACCCAAAGAATATTGTCTTTGCAATATATATTATGTTTGGGGTACAGATTCATGTTAATTTTTCATGAGTATAGTGAGCATATTTTCTAAACCCAAAATTAGGACATGGTTTTATAGTATAAGTGTATTTGACTGGACAATATATTGTAATATATTTGAAATCATGACTGTAATGAAAAATCTAAGAAGTAGAGCCAACCATCATTAAGGACATTAACATGTCTAATGTTGTATGGTGTACAAAAGTTCACTTTTTTTCATAAAGCTTTTTTTTTTTTTTTTTTTGAGAACTCACTACTTCCTAGCACTGTGCAAGATACCTGGGATGACACTGAGATAATTCAACTAAAAAGAAACTGTCTCCACTCTGAACAATAATTAACAAATGATCCCCACCCCCTCTTGTCCCAAGGAAAAAGGTCACGGTGACCCTTTTGGGCAGACTTAAAGAAGAGGTTGGCGTTAAGGAGAAAATAAGAAAAAATGATTTTAAAAAAGTTGAGAACATGTAATTAAGAAAAGAAGCAAAGAGTAGGCAGAGAAAAGAAAGATATTCATGATAGGGCAAGACAACTGAATCAGGAGCCACTGTAGTCCGCTAAGACCACTCTTACCCACCCTTGTATAAGAAAAGCAATTAAAACTAGAGAGTTGGAAGTAGATCCCATGCCTTATCACCTTTAAATTATCAAGAGAAAGCCATTAAATTCTTTCAAATGAATGTAATGCTATCACTCTGATTTGAAAGCTTGTCCTCAAGACTTCTCATCCAATATAATCCCTAAGTTTTTTTTTATTATGAGTCATGTTACATTTGAAATGCCTATAGTGCCACTTTTCACTGGTCCAGTAACACCTTGATCATAAGCAGTCACACGCCTTGTTGAATTTGGCCTGCTGACTCAGTGATTCAAAAGGTAGGGGAGGATCATGTGCAAAATTTGTTGAGTGTGTTACAGATGAAAGACCTTGAGCAAGCAATGGGGAAGATTTGGTCTGAAGCAACCTAGTAAGTCTTCTAACCCATTTAATCACCTTCAGGTTGCCCAAACTCTAACACCACTGCAAAATAATTTTTCAAAGAATAACTGCTGATCATGTCAGTCTCTTCTCAGAAACTAAAGATGGTTCTTCACTGCCCAGTAATTAATTTCAAATATCTTAGTTTAATGTTGAGGATGTTTTATGATCTTTCTCTTCAGCTTTCTCTTGCCCCATTCTTCTTCAAGTACCCTCAGTCCTTTTGAATATAATTGCCCTCTCTCATGGATTGAATTGTGTCCCCCAGAAATATGTGTCAAACTGGGTTAGGCCATGATTCCCAGTATTGTGCAGTTGTCCTCCATTACGTGATTGTAATTTTATGTTAAAGAGGATTAGGGTGGGATTGTAACACACTTACCCAGGTCACATCCCTGATTCAACGTAAAGAGAGTTTTCCTGGGGTGTGGCCTGTAGCACCTTTTATCTCTTAAGAGTTAAAAAGGAAAGGGAAGCAAGCAGAGAGGGGAGACCTCATTACCATCAAGGAAGCAGTGACAGGAGCAGAGTGCATCCTTTGGACCTGAGGTTTCTGCATTGAGATACTCCCAGATCAAGGGAAGACTGATGACAAGGACCTTCCTCCAGAGCTAACAGAGAGAGAAAGACTTCCCCTGGAACTGATGCCCTGAATTTGGACTTGTAGCCTACTAGACTGTAAGAGAATAAATTTCTGTTTGTTAAAGCCATTTACTTGTGGTATTTCTGTTACAGCAGCACTAGATGACTAAGACACCCTCTGAATGCACCCAAAACTTTTCTCTATGCTTTCATTCACGTTATTCCCATTGCCTGAAATCCCACACCCTCACCTACCAAGTCTTATCAACACATCCAGATAAATTTACCTCCTTCAGAAGTATGACCTAATCCCTACCTCTCCACTTTTGTTGAATTTTACCTGCAATGAAACCCCAGAACTCACTCGTAACATGTAACCATATTTTACCTTGTTTCATGTTTATTTGTGTATTTATCTCCCCTACACATATAGGAAGTTCATTGAATACATGCCTTAGTGCTTTTTGTCTCCCATGAAGAACCTAGGTTCTTCTAGTATACACTGAACAAATATTTTATAAATGAATAAATCTAAGTCTTTATATGCCAGAAAGATCTCATTGTTTAGGCTAGGGTTTTCCAAACTTTTCTGTTCATCAAAAGCACCCCTGGAGGGTTGTTAAAAATATATTCAAGTAGAGCTCAGGCTTTCGAATTTTTTTAAAAACTTCATAGATTATTCTGATGAACAATACAACTTGTAAAGCATCAATCTTGCCAATGATGGAAAAAAAAATACTGAAGTTATGGCTCCCAAATATTTTGGTTCAAGTTGGAAGTTGAAATTAACCCACCCGTTCTACCAATTTTCCCATCTGTAAGTCATATTTTAAAAATCAAACTGGTTTGCCCAATTTTTCCCCTCTGTCATTCCTATCTGACTGGTTACTGTCCCTAAATCATTAACAGACATAGCCATCCTTTCTGAAAAAAGCATTAGCTTAGAGATATTTTCTAGCTATTTAAATTTAGAGCTTCCCCAAGTTCCACTATTGAGGTCTAGTCCTGGCTGTATAAATTAGTAGTTGGACAATCTCAGTTTAAGCCACTTAAGCCCTCAAACCTCAGTTTTCCCAATTAAAATATGAAAACAAAGAAATAGGCAAAGTTGATATGCCTTAAAATTCTATAATTATCTCTGTAAAATGAAGAAGCTCCAAAAGATGTTCTCCACTAATTTATAAAAACGTCATTTTACAATTGTGTCTGTTGACGGTATTCCTATCATATTCTCACTAACAGAGTGCATCATTGAAGGCCATTTTGTGGGTGCCACAGAGGAAGGGAAGAGCATTGAGGCATGTTATTTACTCTGATTCCCTGGTTTCAGAACTATGACAAACTTCATCTGGCATTCCTGGATCTGTGGGTTCTGGGTCTCCAGGATTCATTCCTGGTCATGTCAGGTTAACTCAGGGCATTTGGCAGCACTGTTTGAGGTGCTATGAATAACATCAGTTTTACAACTTCATTTGTCATATAATTAAATTATTATGTAATGAAAACTATGTACCACACAATAAAATGTTCCTTCTTCTACTGTGGTACAGTATAGTTAAGCATAAAACAGCCACAAGGGAAGATTGGAAATGACATGGAAAGGTCAGCCTTAAAATTATTTTAATTCATTTAGGAAAAAAAACAATAAAAAGAAGAACAAACCAAGGAAGAATTAATTTCTAAACCAAAGGGACCAAGAAAAGTTGAGTGAAAAACAGGAAATTAAGGGAGGAGAAAACAAATATTGGGACAGGGAAACAGAAAGAGTGGGCCTTAGAGATGAAGTAATTGTCACAATTTCTCATGATAAATGATAGAGGACCATCCTTTGAATGTTTTAATATTTACTCCTGTTCTAAGATGGCAGCCAAACCTGAGAACACAGTGTCACCATGTCATCATAGCGCATGTGTGTGGGTAGCTATAGGGCAATGTTTCCAAATGATGGATGGTGACCCATTATTCAGTTATGAAATCAGTTTAGTGAGTTGCTAACCAGCATATTTTTTTTAAAGAAAAGAAGGGAAAATATCAGCATGCATCATACAATGCGAACAGTAAGTATCATATCTGGAAATCTTTGATTTACACATATACATAAGTATACACATATAGACATACTGGATTGCCATGCAAAATGTTTTGCTGAGGATCAGGTTAAAAAAAAAATCTGAAAACAGCTGCTATAGGAGTCAACTTTTCTGTTTCTTAATTCATTTTCTGTCTTCCTAGAGAGCTCCTCTTTTGCTTTCTGACTTCTAACATGTGAGTGTCTTCCCATATTTAGTCTCCAGAACTTTACTCCTTTTCTCTCTGTGTGTGTGTGCATGTACACTAGTCATTGGAAATTTTAGCTGCAATTACCAATACCAAGTGGTTCTATACCAAATCTGTACCTCGAGAATTTATCGCTTTCCAAGGCACAAATACCTATATTCAGCTACCCTCTGGATAGTGCTTCATTGTCACTCCCAAAATTAATGCATCTAAAAGTGGAAACACGGGGCCCAAGTTCTGATACCATCATTTGATGGCTGTATCATTTTGAGCAATTTATCTAATCTCTGAAAGTCTCAGTTTCTTGATCCATCAGCTGTGAATAATAGTATCTTCTTGTCTATATATTGCATGTCATAGTTCTTCGTAACCATTAGGTGTTTTATAAAAACCAGTTGCTGTAGAGTCGATTCCAACTCATGAGGACCCCATGTGTATCAGAGTAGAGGAGTAGAACTGTGTTCCATAGGGTTTTCAATGGCTGATTTTTCAGAAGCAAATCACCAGGACTTTCTTCCCAGTTGCCTCTGGGTGGACTCAAACTTCCAACCTTGCAGTTTCAGTTGAGCATATTAACTGTTTGCACCACCCAGGGACTCCAGGTGTTTTATAACACCTAATAATTCCCACCTTCCTCAAGCCAAATTCCTCATCAGGCCTCCAAATTTTTACAAGATACAAAATATGAAATATTAGAATCATTTTTGACTCACTGCTTTCCCTTGACCCCATATCACCCACTAAATCCTATTGATTCTATCAGGCCCAGCCTGATTCCAAATCACTGCATCCCTCATCTTCTCCAGAGACGGGGTGACTTGATTCCCAGACTCAGTGCCATCTATAGCTCCCATCTTTGGCCCAAGGCAGGAGACTTTACCAGCTCATATTCAGCTCAGAGATGACTTCTGTTTGTTCCTCCTTTACTAGCTACATACCCTTGGGGAAGTGACCTAGCTCTCTATGTTTCAATGTCCTCGTCTGTTAAAACAGAGATACCAGTTTTACTTAACTCCTGAGTTATTAGGAAATTTAGATATAAAGCACTTTGTACCTGGCACAAAGTAAGAGCTCAATAAGTGTTTATTATTAGTGTTGTTGTTGTTGTCTTTACTATTATCTTGTTCTCACTATGCCTCTTCATTATGTCTTCTATAGACCAGTGGTTTTCAAAGTTTATTCTAAGAGCTGTAGGACTCTGTGAAGTAACTCAGCAAGTGCTGAGAAGGGGAAGAATAAGCTGAGACATGGACCTCAGGTTGCTCACCCCTGTCTCTACCTTTTGTGGTTACTTATAAAATCAATTTCATTAAGCAAAATAGTTCCATTGCTGAAATCAGGTTGGGGCAACCCTCCCACAGACCACTGACCACTGTATCTACCCTCTGACATCACTTTCTTACCCCTTAATGCAACCAATCACTTCAGTCACTCATCTTGACTTTTCATTCTCTTACTTTCTGTACATCCAAATAACCAAACCAAACTGATTGCCATCAAGTCAATTCTAACTAATGGTAACCCCATGTGTGCAGAGTAGAACTGTGCTCTATAGAGTTTTCAAGACTGTGACCTTTTGGAAGCAGATTATCAGGACTTTCTTTCAACGCACCTCTGGATGGGTTCGAATTACCAATCTTTTCGTTAGTAGGTGAGTAACCTTAACTGATTGCAGGACCCAGGGACTCCTATAGTGCCTCACGTAATCTTAGAGTTGAATCAATTTAAGTATTTGTTCTTATGTCCAAGTTCCTGAATGCTGCTGGAGAAAATACACACAACCACACAGACTGGTGTCACTGCTGGTTCTTGGTCTTCAGCCTTAGTTGAACATTCATTGTTGCCTATGTGTCTCTAGTCAGCTCCTTCCTCCATTTCCTTCACTATTGGAAATTTTCACCCTCTCCTTAAGCTATCTATAAAGCCACATCCCACTCAACCTTAGCAGATTTATTTTCCACCTTAATGAGAAAATAGAATCTACATGGCAATACTTCCTTTAACTTCCTTTATCTCCACCATCACCCATTCTTTCTCCCTTTGCTTATATTCCCCTTCCTTTCTCCACCACCTATGCAATGGATCCCATCACTTTCTACCTCTTCCCAATTTTCATTGTCAGTCACCCATCCTTACTCTTGTAGTTTGAAGCTTTCATGTTCTCCTGACTCTCCTCCTATATTAATATGCTGAGATCACCCCCATTTTCAGAGAAATACTGTTTTTACCCTAAAGCTTCCAGCTCTCTTTTTCCCTTCTCAGCCAAGGTTCTTGAAAGAGTTCATCTCTACATTTTCACCTCCTGTTCATTCCTCAACCACTGCCATCTGCATTGCACTTCCACATACCACTGAATCTTTCCACTAAATCTGCCAATAATCTCTGCATATTGTCAAATCCAATTGAGGTTTTTCTGTCCTTATTTTACTAAACCTCCCTACCTGCATTTGATGATTTAACCCCATACTCTTTCTTTCTAAACAGCTTTATTGAGTGCTAAGGATTGAATTGTGTCCCCAGTATGCATTGGAATCCTAACCCCTATACCAGTGGACATAATCCTGTTTCGGTTTTCTTTGTTGTGTTAATGAGGACTTATCAGTGTAGGCTGTGTCCTAAGCCTAATCACTTCTGAGTTATAAGGAGCAGCATAGACACAGAGAGCCAGAAGCACAAACTGTGAGAGACAGCATTTGACTGTATGGATTATAACAAATTATGGATAACATTGCAAAGAATAGGAATTCCAGGACACTTAATTGTGCTCATGTGCAACCTGTACACAGACGAAGAGGCAGTTGTTTGAACAGAACAAGGGGATACTGCATGATTTAAAATCAGGAAAGTTGTGTGTCAGGGCTGTATCATTTCACCGTATTTATTCAATCTGTATGCTGAGCAAATAATCCAAGAAGCTGGATTATATGAACAAGAATGCAGCATCAGCATTGGAGGAAGACTAATTAACAATGTGTGATATGCAGATGACACAACCTTGCTCGCTAAAAGTGAAGAGGACTTGAAGCACTTACTGATGAAGATCGAAGACTACAGCCTTCAGTACGGATTACACCTCAATATAAAGAAAACAAAAATCCACACAACTGGACCAATAAGCAGCATCTTGGTAAAGGGAAAAAAGATTGAAATTGTCAAGGATTAAATTTTACTTGGATCTGTAATCAACTCCCATGGAAGCAGCAGTCAAGAAATCAAATGACATATTGCATCAGGCAAATCTGCTGCAAAAGACCTCTTTAAAGTGTTAAAAAGCAAAGATGTCACTTTGAGGACTAAGGTGTGCCTGATTCAAGTCGTGATATTTTTGATCGCCTCATAAGCATGTGAAAGCTGGACAACGAATAAGGAAGACTGAATTATGGTGTTGACGAAGAATATTGAGTATATCATGGACTGTCAAAAGAATGAACAAGTCTGTCTTGGAAGAAGTACTGCCACAGTGCTCCTTGGAAGCGAGGATGGTGAGACTTTGTCTCACGTACTTTGGACATGTTATCAGGAGGGATCAGTCCCTGGAGAAGAATAGTATGCTTAGTAAAGTAGAGGGTCAGTGAAAAAGAGGAAGACCCTTGATGAGATGGAGTGACACAGTGGCTGCAATAATGGGCTCAAACACAGCAACAATTGCAAGGACCGCGCAGGTCCAGGCGGTGTTTCATTCTATTGTACATAGGATTGCTATGAATCGGAACCCACTCAACAGCACCTAACTACAACAACATCTGATGATGACAGAGGCAGGTGAATCTACAAGCCCAGGAACTCCAAGGATTGCCAGTTACTGGAAGCCGAAACAGACAAAGAAGGACCTCGCTCTAGAGCCACACTCTGAATCTGGACTTCCAGCCTCCTAACCTGTGAGAAAATAAATTTGTGTTCTTTAAAGGCATCCATTTGTGATATTTCTGTCACAACAGCACTAGCAAACTAAAACACTGAGATATAATTCACATACCATACCATTCACCCATGTAAAATGTACAATTCGATGATTTTCAGCACATTCACAGATATGTGCAACCATCACTACAGTCAGTTTTATAACATTTTTATTACCAGAAAGAGAAACTCACACTCTTTAGCTATCACCCTCTTATCTTCTCTTGCCCCCAAGATCTAAGCAACTACTATCCTACTTCCTTTCTCTACAGATTTTACTATTCTGGACATTTCATATAAATGGAATCATATAATATATGGTCTTTTGTGACTGACTTCTTTCACTCAGCATAATATTTGTAAGGTTCATCCATGTTGTAGCAATATTAGCACTTTATTCCCTTTTATGGCTGAATAATATTTGTCATTTATATATACCACTTTTTTTTTATCAACTCCATATTTCTTTCAAGAAATTCTCTTCTCCTGAATTTTTGGGACAACACACTCTTCTCATTTTCTTCCACTTCTGTTTTTTTTCCCAGTTTCTTCAAAGGGCTTCTCTTACAACTCCTCACCATTTAACTGTCTGCTTTTTCACATTCTACAGACTCTCCCTAGATAAGTTAATCCAAATCTACAGCATCACTGTCACCAATCTGTTGATGACTCTCAATTTGTTGATATCCCTGATCCATATGCTTGTTCTCTAAGTTTCCAACTGCATCCCCAATTTTGTACTGGACATTTTTATTTAAGTGTGCTTCTGACATTTTAAATTCAGTAAGTCCAAAGTTGAATTTATCTCTTAGCCCCACTTCCCACTCCTAAACCAGCTACTTCTCATCAATTCTTTATTCTGGGGAATGTTATGGATTGAATTGTGTCCCCCAAAAATGTGTGTTAACTTGGCTAGGCCATGATTCCCAGTATTGTGTGATTGTCCACCATTTTGTGATCTGATGTGATTTTCCTAGGTGCTGTAAATCCTACCTCTATGATGTTAATGAGGCAGGATTAGAGGCAGTTATGTTACTGAGACAGGACTCAATCTACAAGATTAGGTTGTGTCTTGAGTCAATCTCTTTTGAGATATAAAAGAGAGAAGCAAACAGAGAGACAGGAGGACCTTATGCCACCAAGAATGAAGAACCAGGGGGGAGTGCGTCCTTTGGATCTGGGGTCCCTGTGCTGAGAAGCTCTTAGACCACAGGAAGACTGAAGACAAGGACCTTTCCCCCAAAATGACAGAGAAAGCCTTCTCCTAGAGCTAGTGCCCTGAATTCAGACTTCTAGCCTCTTAAACTGTGAGAGAATAAACTTCTGCTTGTTAAAGCCATCCACTTGTGGTACTTCTGTTATAGCAGCACTAGATAACAAAGACAGGGAATGATATCTCCACATTTAGTCATCCATGCCGTAAATACACGGGTCATCTCCTCGTTCCTCACCCTCATTTTCTATAAATTCCCAAAGCTTCTCCACTTTTACTGTCACTGCCTTCTGTTAGTTGAGCATTTGTCTTTTCTTCTGGGAATTACCATAATAGCCTCTACCTTGTCCCTGTCTAACCCATTCTCCATATAGCTACAAAATGTTAATTGTCTTAGTCATCTAGTGCTACTAAAACAGAAATACCACAAGTGGATGGCTTTAACAAAGATAAATTTATTTCTTCACAGTAAGGTAGGCTGAAAGCCCAAATTCACAGGGTCAGCTCCAGGGGGACGGCTTTCTCTCTCTGTCGGCCTTCTTCTCTTCCTCTTCGGTATTCCCCCGGACTAGGAGCTTCTCTGAGCAGAGACCCTGGTCCAAACAACGTGCTCTGCTCCCGGCACTGCTTTCTTGATGGTATGAGGTCCCCAATTCTCTGCTTGCTTCCCTTTCCTTTTATCTCTCGAGAGATAAAAGGTGGTGCAGGCTACACCCCTGGGAAACTCCCTTTACATTGGATCAGGGATGTGACCTGGGTAAAGGTGGTGTTACAATCCCACCCTAATCCTCTTTAACATAAAATTACAATCACAAAATGGAGGCCAACCTCACAATTCTGGGAATCAAGGCCCCGCCAAATTGATACACACGTTTTTTGGGGGGACATAATTCAAACCATCACACTAATCTTGTCACATCATCTGTTTAAATAATCCTCAATGGTTCCCCATAACTTAGCATACTAAGTTCTTCATTATCTATCCTTGCCTAGTTCTTTGGCATCGTCAACCCCTTCTCCCCCAATACATCCTTTGCTTCAGTCTCACGTTCCTTGATTGCTGTTTCACATTCATGTACTCTTGTACACCTTGTTCTGACTAGAATGTGTCTATCTTCACTTTTACCTAACTGACTCTTTCTCATTATCCAAAGTTCAGCACCTCTGGGATCTCTCTGACCTTCCTGTCTGATATAGATTCCTGTCACCGTCCCATCTGATAAAGTATTTATTGCATTAACTATAAGCTTTCAAAGGCAGGACTCGCCTCCCATTTAACTTTGTGTCCCCTGAATGCTTAGCACATTGCTTGGCTTGTGTCTGACTTTCAATAATATTTTAAGAATCATACATGTTTTAGCTTCCTAGGGCTGCTGTAACAAAATACCACAAACTGGGTGGCTTATAAGAACAGAAATTTATTCTTATAGTTCTAGAGGCTAAAAGTTCAAATCAGGGTATCAACTGTGTTGATTCTTTCAGAGGGCTCTGAGGGGAAATCTGTTTCATGCCTCTCTCCTAGCTTCTGGTAGCTGCAGGCATAGGCTTGCAGCTTCAGCATCACGTGGTGTCCTTCCTCTGTCTCCCTGTCTCTGTGTATCTTCTCCTCTTTTATAAGAACACCAGTCATACAGGATTAGAACCCATCCTATTCCAGTATTAACTCATGTTAACCTAACTGTAACTTCTTTTAAACAGTGTCACATTTCCAAGTACAGGAGTTAGGATTTAAACATATCTTTTTGGGGGACACAATTCAATCTATAACATTATATCTTCCAGGAAGCCTTCTCTGATTCCCCTTCTCCCAAGTCAGCTTTGGGTGATCCAGCCAAGTACTTACAGAGCACAGCATACACACTGTCATAATACATAGCACAGGGAATGATACCTCCACATTTAGTCATCCATGCCGTAAATACACGGGTCATCTCCTGCATGATAATCATTATGTCTATCTTCATATTTAAAGGTCCAGCCCATAGTCTGACTCACAGTAGATGCTTAATAAACACTTGTTAATTAGATAATAAATAAATGAGAATGAATGATGACCTTCATCATGAGATCCAGCCTCTGCCATATATCCCAGCTCTGATTATTGAACTTATACCTGTGTCTTTTCCCTAAGTTACTTTCCTTATTACCCACTGAGTACGCTAGGCCCACACAGAATTAGAGTCTACCTAATTCTTACACAGACCCCTTTCAGGGTCTACAGTTCTAACCCCCATCTTGATATCTGAGGCTCTGATATTTACTGACAGACCTGTCTGCTGTCATTTGCCTATATGCCTACCTGTATGTTTGGACTTCCTAGGACCTCACACATACATAGCTACATTTTACATCATGGCTATGACCACCCACTTGGACATCTCATTATTTAATCCTTTGATACGTAATTAAATGGCTAATAAGCTACATTTCATTTTAACAGGGGAAAAATTCCTGTTTAGCTGAAACCATGAAAACAATATTCTAACTGTGAAATTTCAGGCATTATCAAGCTTGTTCTTGGACATCACCTTCTGATGGACTAAGTTACTCCTGGAGACTCTAAAATCATACCACTTGTGTGTCCACCTATATCTGCCTACTCAAAAAGCGGCTGTCTCTCATATTGTGTATAACTTCCTGTTAACATCAGAAGGAGTTATTGGAGTAAATGTCTCTCTCTGGGAAAATACTATAAAGCACAACAGATGGGGGTCAGGTTGGTCTGTTTACATCAATTCTTGATTGCTTTTCCATTGCTGGTGAAGGTCTTAAGTTTTATGGGTAGCATAAATTGCAACTGCAGCCTCAGATTCCATATTCAGCTCTTAACATAAAAGACCTGTCAAACGCAATGCATCTTGTGAAGAGCAGAACCAGAAAGAAAAATTGAATTTTATCCGTAAGCAAGCTCTTTAAAAATACCAAACCTAAAACCCACTGCTATCGAGTCGATTCAGACTCAGCAACCCTATAGGACAGGGTAGAACTGTCCCATAGGGTTTCCAAAGTTGTAATCTTCACGGAAGCAGACTGCCACATCTTTCTCCTGCTGAGCTGCTTGTGGATTTGAACTGTGAACCTTTCAGTTAGCAAGTCCGGCACTTAACCACTGTGCCACCAGAGCTTTTATTCTCTTTAAAAATGTTGCTGTTGGTATTAGGTGTCCTAGAGTCAGTTCCAGTTCATAGCAACCCTATGTATAGCAGAAGGAAACACTGCCCAGTCCTGTGCCCTCCTAGCAACTGTTGCTATGTTTGAGCCCATTGTTGCAGCCACTGTGTCACTCCATCTCATCAAGGGTCTTCCTCTTTTTCACTGACCCTCTACTTTACCAAGCATGCTGTTCTTCTCCAGGGACTGATCCCTCCTGATAACATGTCCAAAGTACGTGAGACAAAGTCTCACCATCCTCGCTTCCAAGGAGCACTGTGGCAGTACTTCTTCCAAGACAGACTTGTTCATTCTTTTGACAGTCCATGATATATTCGATATTCTTTGTCAACACCATAATTCAGTCTTCCTTATTCGTTGTCCAGCTTTCACATGCTTATGAGGCGATCAAAAATATCACGACTTGAATCAGGCACACCTTAGTCCTCAAAGTGACATCTTTGCTTTTTAACACTTTAAAGAGGTCTTTTGCAGCAGATTTGCCTGATGCAATATGTCATTTGATTTCTTGACTGCTGCTTCCATGGGAGTTGATTACAGATCCAAGTAAAATTTAATCCTTGACAATTTCAATCTTTTTTCCCTTTACCATGATGCTGCTATTGGTCCAGTTGTGAGGATTTTTGTTTTCTTTATGTTGAGGTGATATCCATACTGAAGGCTGTAGTCTTTGATCTTCATCAGTAAGTGCTTCGAGTCCTCTTTGCCTTCAGCAAGAAAGTTGTATCATAGTGTGAGATGTTAATGAGTCTTCTACCAATCCTGATGCCATGTTCTTCATACAGTACAGCTTCTCAGATTATTTGCTTATCATACAGATTGAATAAGTATGGTGAAAGGATACAACCCTTACGCACATCTTTCCTCATTTTAAACCACACAGTATCCTCTTGTTCTGTTCGAATAACTGCCTACTGGTGTATGTACAGGTTCCACATGAGCACAATTAAGTGTTCTGGAATTCCCATTCTTCACAAAGTTATCCATAATTTGTTATGATCCACACAGTCTTTAAAAATAGGAGACAGAAAATACTTATTCAACACTGAGAGGCAGCTTCAGTTACAGATGATAAACCAAATAAAAATGTAAATACAAGACTATCTTTGAAAAGAAAGATCCATGGTATCTACTTTTACTCAGCTTGGGTTTATCAATGAGAGATCACCTTGTACTTGCATGTGTTGAAGAGATAGCAATCATTCAAAGAAAATATCCAATAGTAATCAAGTGCTGGCATTATAAAACACACAGACAGACAGGCCTTCTGTCTCTCTTTTGTTATATTTTATATATCATGTCCTATTTCTTAATTAGATTATAAATCCTTCAGGGCAAAAATCATTATATCTCTTTATGTATTTTTCATTGCACCTAGCATGGTTGTGCAAATATATGATTAATAATGACTTTATTAATTAAAAATTATACATTCAAAAAATATTCTTTGAGAGCCTACTATGGCCAAGTCTGAAGATAGTTCTGAATTTGGGAAATGGGTCGGTCTACAGGAGACAAAGATTTCTGAGACACAGACATCATAATTTTCCATCATTAGAACACTCCTCGCACACATCTTCAACTACTTTGACTTTTCTTTCTCTTATTTCACTGTACTCCCTTGGCAAAACCTCAAACCTAGTTAAATCAACTTTTCCACAGACTCTGTCTGCACCTATGTAACTTAACATGACCAGAGAAAAACACACAAGAATGCTGTCTAGACTCCATTTAAATGCATGACCTTTATTCTCTAGTGGGCCCTTATGCTGTCCAGCTCGTACCAAATTTCCCTGTTGCATTCATTTTCCTGCTGGCCCAGTGACTATTTCACACCTTCTTTTCTCTCCTCAAACCTCCAACACCTTCTTCCTCACATTTTTTCTCGGCTTAGTGACTATTTCATGAAGGGAATAAAACTGAGAGGGACATTCAGACAAACTCCCACCATTCTGTCTAACTCCCCTGTCCCACCATACCCTTATACTCTGTCTCTCCTGCCGGTAATCAAGCAAACTGAAGAGGCTCTGACCTAAAACCAACCCTGCTGTTGTGCCCTAGATTCCATCCCCTCTCACTTTCTCTAGGATATTTCTCCAGCACTTTTCCCCTCTCTAGGATCTTTAAATTTCTCTACCTACTGGAACATTCCCATCAATATAAGACAAGTAGTTACTTTTCTCATGTTTAAGAAAAAAAATCTCTTTTGGCCTCCATTTTTCTCTAGTTACCATCCATTTCTTTCTCCTTTTACGGCAACACTCCTGACATTAGAATCTATTCCCTTCCTAAAATGTAACTCCACTATCTCTTTCATTTTTAAACAATGGACACATCCACTCACAGCGAAGTTATAGAGGCTTAAAAAATTAAGATAAAATGGCCCAGCAAATCATAAAACAGATCACATCAAGTCACTGATAAAAACTTTGCAATAGCTTCCCATTTCATTCAGATTAAAAATTCTTCCAATGACGCATACGACCTGAAATGTTTGATATCTACACTAATTATCCTACCCTGGTGGCATAGTGGTTAAGAGCTTGGCTGCTAACCAGAAGGGTGGCAGTTCAAATCTACCAGCCATTCCTTGGAAACCCTATGGGCCAGTTCTAGTCTGTGCTGTAGGGTCGCTATGAGTCGGAACTGACTCGACGGCACCTAACATCAACAACAACATTTGCTACTACTATCCTGGCTCGTTCCACACCTGACATACTGGCCTCCTCACTGTTCCTCAAACAAGTCAGGTACTTCGCCACCTCTCCTCAGAATCTTGGCGCTTGCTATGCCCTCGATCTGAAATTTTCTTTCCCAGATATCTGCACAGCTTACTTGCTCATCTCCTTCAGATCTTTGCTTGAATGTTACTTTCTCAGTTAGAGTGGGCTTTCCAAGTCTTAAATTACACTCTTATACTCTTATTCCCCTTACCTGCTTTATGTGTTTTCTTTGGCTCTTATTACTCTCTAACCTACCTATTTACCTTGGTTATAAGCTGTTAAAATGTAAGTTTTATGGAGAGAGAGAAGTTTTTCTGTTTGGCCACTGCTATATCTTCAAAGCCTGGGAGCAATGCCTGACAGAGAACCGATACTCAATAAATATTTGTTGGATGAATGAATAAGTGAGTGAATGAAGAGGCCTCAAATGGCCTTCCTCTGCCTCAAAACTGTACTTACCCTATACTAGCATAGAAGTCTTTACATACACCTATCATATCAAACAAAAATGACTCAAGGCAGATTAAATTTTAAAATGACAGGCTCCAGCAGGCTCCAGCTTTAGAGAGTATCTTGATTGTTCATTACAAGAAGGATACAGTGTGAAAATAAATTTTTACAATAATGAAAATAACACCTATGTCTATATTCTTAAAAAAAAAAAAAAGATTAAAATATAACTTAGTTTATATACACCAATCAAGTTAAGTTAAAACCTAGAGGCAGTGGAAAGAGCTTTGGATTGGAAACCAAGAAACCTGGGTCTAGTCTTTGTTCTTCTTTGGCCAGTTCACTGAACTTCTCTGGTTCTCAGGGGATTTAGACTTAGAGATCTTTGCTGTCCCTTCCAGCTCTCAGATTCATATCTAGCAGTTGAATTCTGTCAATCAGCTTTTTTGATAAAATCAATGGGTAACTAGTTGTTGGACTTAATTCAACTAATTGTTTTCAGAACAGCTAGTCACTTGATAACATTTTGGGTTTGATGCCAAACCAGTGGACACATATAGACATAGATTTACAGCACGTCTACATAGCTGAGGTTAGTTGAGTAATTAACGGGAAAATGGTAGCTGAATCCCTTAGAAAACATTGCCAATCTTTCTCTTGGCACCAACAGCATGGCTTTGTATGTACAGGCCTAAATCATTAAAGAGATAGAAAGAAATAAAGGAAGCCCCACAGATACAAGAGGAAAAACAGGTGTGATCTGCCAGCTATCAACACATCCAGTACCATTGTCAAAAAACACAGTATTTCCTTCCATGAGCACCTGGCCCAGAAGCGTAATGAGATTTCTTCTCACCCTGCACTGTCTGGATGTGAAGCTTCCAGCTGTCCTCCCTAATCCTCATGCCCATTACATACTCTTGTCTTTTCCCCATCCTTCAAATGTACTCAGTTTTGATCTTCACATGAAAATCATTCAAGTATGATAAATTCCAAAATGCTGTCTTTGTTTTTTAACCTGATCTTATTTTAAATGGCTGCTATGGTAAATACTTTTGGAAAGTAAACAACCATCATCAGTATTTGTTTTGTCAGGCTGGCTTTTCTGAAAAATGGGCATGAGTGTATTTTATAGCTCATTCAGAAATTTCCACCCCAAAACCAGCACAACTTGTACAAGGAAAGGTCATGGAAGCTCCATAGACACATCCAAACTCCCTGAGGGACTGAATTGCTGGGTGGAGGGCTGTGGGGACCATGGTCTCAGGGAACATCTAGCTCAATTGGCATAACACAGTTTATAAAGACAATGTTCTACATTCTACCTTGGTGAGTAGTGTCTGGGGTCTTAAAAGTCTGTGAGCAGCCATCTAAGATACTCCACTGGTCTCATGGGAGCAAGGGAGAATGAAGAGAACAGGATACAAGGAAAAGATTAGTCTGAAGGACTAATGGACCACAGTTACCAAGGCCTCCACCGGACTGAGTCCAGTACAGCTAGATGGTGCCCGGCTACCACCACTGACTGCTCTGACCAGGATCACGACAGAGGGTTCTGGACAGAGCTGGAGAAGGATGTAGAACAAAATTCTAACTCACAAAAAAAGGACCAGATTTACTGGCCTAAAGGAGACTGGAGAAACCCCGAGAGTATGGCCCCTAGACACCCTTTTAGCTCAGTGGTGAAGTCATTTCTGAGGTTCACTGTTCAGCCGGGGAGTGGACAGCCCCATAAAACCAAATGGGACTAATGAGGTACAGCAGTCCAGGGACAAGGACCAGAAGGCAGAAGGGGACAAGAAAGCTGGTGTTAGGGAACCCAAGGTTGAGTAAGGATAGTGTTGATGTGTTGTGAGGTTGGTAACCATTGTCATAGGGCAACATGTGTACTAACTGTTAAATGAGAAACTATTTTGTTCTGTAAGCCTTCATCTTAAGTGAGAATAGCAGCACAATTGGAAGAGTGTAGTCGATGTCACTGAACTGTGCATGCAGAAATTTTTGAAATGGTGTGTCTTTGGCTATGTATATTTTCACCAAAAAAAAAAAAGGTGGAGTTAGATGGTTGATATGTTGTGGGGTTGTTAACCAATGTCATAAAACAACATGTGTACTACTGTTACATGAGAAACTATTTGTTCTGTAAGCCTTCACCTGAAGTACAATAAAAAAAAAAAAAAAAAAGAAATTTCCACCCCAAGGGTAGAGGCAGACTTATGCTCCAGTCATCTCTGCAATAGAAATGTTAAAAAGAAAATTTCAAAATAAATTGACATAATCTTATAAGCAGGTTTAGTGGAAGGAGCAAAGTGACATACAAATGCATATAGAAAGATTCTATTTATGTTAAGTTCAGAAACAAGCAAACTAAACATATATTTTAGGAATACATACATAGATAATAAAACTATAGAGAAAAACAAAAAACAAAGGAATTATCACAAATATCAGAATACTGAGGAAGAGAGGGGTATGACAGCAGGGAAGAATGAGGTGCACGTAGGACTTTCCTGAGGCATCTGTGAAGATCTATATATCCCAACACAGGTGATACATGTTAACTTTATAATTATTCTTTAAATAATATGTGTATGTCTTATATAGTCTTCTCTATGTATGATATTTTTCACAATAAAAAAAAGAATTAACAGCAACTCTATTTTTTAAATGAATTTGACCTAGTATAACTTTCAGTTTGGAAAGACATTGGGATGAAAATATGGGAAGGGGACTCATACGCAAACAATTATGGGTTGTGTCACTAACGTGAACTGACTTGACAGCACCTAACAACAGCAGCATCACTAATGTATTGGTTTAGTATTCTTTGTCAACTGATAATAGGCTGTGTATAAAAGAAAGTGTGTTTTAAGAGGCTGAGGACTATATTCATTTATACTTTAATTCACTGTTTCAACAAACATATATTGAGAATCCATTATGTGTCAGGCATGGTATTAGGTGCTAGAGAAACAAAGATGAGTAAGATATGAGCTCTACTCTGGAAGAGTGCATGTTCTAATGGGGAAGGCCTTTCCAATTCGCCACAATGACAGTCCCTGCCTGCCTTCCTTCCCTACTCTTCCTAGCTGGAGGCTCTGATGCTCTCCTTCTGCTGGCTCTCTGTCTTCAGTTTTCAAGCCAACTATCAGAACAGAGCTCTACTGGCAGCCTGGGGACCCATCCCTTGGTGGAGTGTGGAATTGATCATATTGTCAGACTCGGTATTCAGGAGGTTAGAGTGAGCCCTGGGCTTTTTACCCCTGTGATACTGACCCAGTCTTCTGGCCAGTCTCCCATCCTAGCATTGGCCTTAAACTCCTCCAGCCAGCTGGTTGTCCACTGACTATGACCCTGCTTAGATTTGAGTGATCTCTCAGCATCTGGACCCAAGATACCACCCCTATGTGGAGGAACACTGAAAGGCTTAGTGTCCCTCAGTGTCCTTCACTGGCTGGGCTGCCTATTGCTGAGACCCACCAACTGATGTCCACTGTATCCCCTCCTGCCTGCCCTCATGGGGGTCCATGCTGCAATGAGGCTAAATCACCCAGTTCCAGTCCTGCAGAGTTCTTACTCTCTGTCTTTCTACTGAACTGTCTGAGTAGTCTTTGCTCCCAAACGAAAAAAAAAAACCAAATTCATTGCCGTTGAGTCGATTTCAACTTATAATGACCCTGTAGGACAGAGTAGAACTGCCCCCATAGGGTTTCCAAGGAGCAGCTGGTGGATCTGAACTGCCAACCTTTTGGTTAGCAGCCAAGCTCTTAACCACTGTGCCACCAGGGCTCTGGCTTTGCTCCCAAACCTCCTAAAATCATGACAGCAATCATAAAATCATGTGATAAATATAACAAGGGAGGTGCCTACAGAATGATACGGAAGCACAGAGGAAGGACTGGGGATGGGGAAGAAAGTAGAGGGAACATCTAAGCTGAGTCTTAATTAGAAGTTTGTCAGATGAAAGAGGAAAGGGATATTCCAGAAAGAGGGAACGGCTTCTTCAAAGGCATAAAGGTGGGAGGAGGCTTGACCTGTTTGGAAAACAATGAGAAGTTTTGTGTATTCAGCAAACGATCAGAGCAGAGAATACAAAAGTAGGTAAGGGGCAAATGAAGAAGGTTCTTAAATGTCCTGCTAGTAAAAATGTGCCCAATGTGACATGTATTTAATATCTTCCGATCACAAAAATGATGAAGTAACTGCCTGAAACAGATGAGTGCATTCTGTTGTTAAGGGGTTAGTGTGAGTTCACTCACTTTTATAATTTATAAGGCTTAGCTTTCTAGAAACCCTAAGTCCTTTTAGCACTACCATCCATTTCATTTCTTGGGTAGGTGATAGAAGAAGGAATAGCACCTGCCCAGATGCAGAGTAACTTTAATGGACTTACTTAAGGTCACCAGGGAAGGAGCACAGCAGATGCTCAAGAAACTACTGGTGAATGTATTTAAACTGAATTAAACAAAAACCTGATCCTTTGGGAAATCTCTCCAGAGTTCTGCACACTAGATTCTATTTCTTTGAGTGTCAGGACAGCTCTCTGTCCTGCACCCGGTAGGAAAAGCAGCTGTTCGGGGAGAGAGGACTTTAGCAGGGACAGTCCCAGGTGAAATGAGGACTGGATGTTTTTTTGGCCCAACCATAATGAATGTTGACTCTAACTCTTACTGGCACTGCTGGAGTTTACACTATTCATTTCAAGGGCCTTCTGGCTGCCAGACCTCTTTACTGCCCAATGATCCACATGGCCAATAGTGAATCATCAGAGACACACACGGACCTGTCCACCTCTCTGAATTACAGACACACTGACTCAACTAGACTCTGTTCAGAACAGAATAAGAGGGGAAAAAACATTAGGCCAGAGAGTAGAAATCAAAATGGAAGTTCTGGGGACAAATATAGAGTGGTTATAATAATAATGAAGGAAATAAAATATCTTGAGCTATTGATTTGCTCAATGACTTCCCCCCTTTTTTTACCCCATTTTTACTTCTCTCAGAATTGTTGTTGTTAGATGCTGTCAAGTTGATTCCAACTCATAGTGACCCTATAGGACAGAGAACTGCCTCATAGGGTTTCCAAAGAGCAGCTGGTGGATTTGAACTGCAGACCTTTATGGGCAGAACTGGAGTTGATGAGAGCCATGTGATTTTAGAAGTCTCATTTCATTGGACTGAGGCCAGCATCACGTTTCATTAACTCTTTGTACCTCAGCTGTGCCCAAAGTCAACACCCCAACCTCAGAAGGAACTCTGCATTCTTATGGCACCATCATCATCAAGTTTGTTAGTAATAGCACTTGCTTCAAGACACTTTGATATAAAAAAAAGTGGGTGGGGGAAATCGTTAAATAAGCAAGCTTTGGGGATATTCCTTGGCCTACGGTGATCATTCTGGAGCTCATTAAACTCTAGTATACAAGGCAAACTGTGAGAAATTCGGGTTTTTCCATTTATCAAATGAGGATAATACTCATCTCTCAAAATGGTAATTAAATGACACAATAAATGTAGAACACCTCAGCACCTGATACAAAATCAGAGCTTAATAGTCATTTTCTCCATTTATGCAAATATAAACGTAAATGGATATACTTCTTTTCCCTCAAGGAACTCAAACAGTGTAAATTGTGCCTGCAATCACCGCAGGCTTCCAAAAGTACTATGAACTAGAGATGAACAATAGCTACTCAATATATAATGAGCTCCGACTTACTGGACTGGTAAAGATTAGATGAACCTCCGAGACTATCACCCTGAGATACTCTTTAAACTTGGAACTCAAACCACTCCCAGAGGTTACCTTTCAGCCAAATGACAGATGGGTCCATAAAATAATCACTTGTGAGTATTCTGCTCCTCAAAATAATTGTCTAGATGAAAACAAATGGTTAACATTTACACTAGACCAAAGATGAGAAGGCAAGGAGGCACAGGGAAGCTAGATTAATGGAAACAGAACAACCAAAATGGAAATAACAAGAATGCTGATATACTGTAAGAATGTAGCCAATGTCACTTGTCATGGATTGAATTGTGTCCCCCAAAGATATGTGTATATATATGGCTAGGCCATGATTCCCATTATTGTGTGACTATTCACCATTTTGTCATCTGATATGATTTTCCTATGAGTTGTAAATCCTACCTCTATGATACTAACTAGGTGGGATAGGTGGCAGTTATGTTAACGAGGCAGACTCAGTCTATAAGATTGGATTGTGTCTTGAGCCAACCTCTTTTGAGATATAAAAGAGAGAAGTGAGCAGAGAGATAGGGTGACCTCATACCACCAAGGAAGCAGCACTGGGAACAGAGCATGTTCTTTGGACCCTGAGTCCCTGCGCCTGAGAAGCTCCTAGTCCAGGGGAAGATTGATGATAAGGCCCTTCCTCCAGAGGTAAGAGAGAGAGAAAGCCTATCCCTGGAGCTGACACCCTGAATTTGGACTTCTAGCCTACTAGACTGTGAGAAAATAAATTTCTCTTTGTTAAAGCCATCCACTTGTGGTATTTCTGTTATAGCAGCACTAGATGACTAAGATGTCACTGAATAAGATATATAGAACTGGTTAAATGAGAACCTAATTTCCTGTGGAAACTTTCACCAAAAACAAAAATATTTTAAAAAAAGATTGAAAAAAATTAATATATAACATGGGCTCTGTAAGCAACGACCCCTATTCAAGAGCTCTGAGACTGAGAACCCCAGGAAGCTTTTTCCTGCATGTGTTCTAGATCCTAACTCTACTGCCACCTTTAGATGTTAAAATAAAAGAAAGTTGTGGGATATTTTTAATTTAAGTATAATAGATCAATAAGGACACTAGGAAGGTGCTGTCAAGTGATCATAGATGTGAACAATAGCTCTGGCTTCAAAATTTGTAGTGTAGAAAGCAATTTTAATTACAATTTATAAAGGACAGAGAGAGAGAAAGGCAGAGAGAGCAGTGTTTCCTGGCATGAGGTTGTGTTGTGTTTACTACAGGAAGTTGCTACAACAGACAAGCAATTGATCCCGCTCTGCTCCTCACTGACAGATGCCACGTGGCAGTCCCCTGTGCCAGGGAAAAACTGCTGCCATCAATTGGTCCTTTCTGTAGTTTTGAGTGGGACTGTAACCTCTACTCACAAGAAATTGCCTTTGTCAAAAACAACTGCCATTGCCTTCTTTCCCTTTTTATTTACCTGGCATGATTCCCACTTGGTCATGGTGAATTTTTTTTTTTTTTTTTGGTATGTTGTTGAATTCTATTGGCTAGAAGTTTATTGAGGATTTTTGTGTCAATGTTCATGAGAGATATTGGTCTGTAATTTTCTTTTTTTGTGTTGTCTTTACCTGGTTTTGGTATCAGGGTTATGCTGGCTTCATAGAATGAGTTTGGGAGTATTCCATCCTTTTCTGTGCCCTGAAATACCTTTAGTAGTAGCGGTGTTAACTCTTCTCTGAAAGTCTGGATGTTCTGTCCTTCACCGAAAGTGGTGTGTTTAAGTCTCCTACTATTATTGTGGAGCTGTCTATCTCTCTTCAATGCTGTTAGAGTTTGTTTTATGTATTTTGGAGCCCTGTCGTTGGGTGCGTAAATATTTATTATGATTATGTCCCCCTGGCATATTGACCCTTTAATCATTATGTAGTGTCCTTCCTTATCCTTTGTGGTGAACTTTAAAGTCTATTTTGTCAGAGATTAATATTGCCACTCCCGCTCATTTTTGATTGTTGTTTGATATGTTTTTTTTCTCCTTTGAGTTTTAGTTTGTTTGTGTCTTTAAGTCTAAGGCGTGTCTCTTGTAGGCTACACATAGATGGATAGTGTTTTTTTATCCGTTCTACCACTCTCTGTTTATTGGTGCATTTAGTCTATTTACATTCAGCGCAATTATTAATAGGTATGAGTTTAGTGCTGCATTTTGATGTCTTTTTTTGTGTGTTGTTGACAGTTTCTTTATTCCACTTAATTCTCTGCGCTGAGTTATTTTCCTTTACGTATTTTCTTTTCATCTTTTTAATTGTTGTTGATTTTGTATTCGCTGAGTCTTTTTCTTGTTATTTACTTTGATGTGTAGGATTGTTAGTTTTCTTTGTGGTTACCTTAATATTTACCCCTATTTTTCTAAGTTTAAACCAATCTTTTATTTCTTTATATCCCCTTGACTTCCTCTCCATATGAAAGATCTATGACTACCTTTTTTAGTTCCTCTTTTTTGTTTTAATGTTGTCATCTTTTACATATTGACTCCCCTGTTTCCCCATTTTCAGTGTTTTAGCTTTATTTTTGTGACTTCTCTATCAGGGTTGATATCTGGTTGCTCTGTCCTGTGTTCTAGTCTTGGGTTGTTAGCTGATGTTACTGATTTTCTAACCAGAGGACACCCTTTAGTATTTCTTGTAATTTTGGTTTGCTTTTTACCAACTCCCTAAACTTATGTTTATCTGGAAATGCCCTAATTTTTCCATCATCTTTGAGGGACAGTTTTGCTGGATATATAATTCTTGGCTGGCAATTTTTTTCCTTCAAGGCTTTATATATGTCATCCCATTGCCTTCTTGCCTGCATGGTTTCCGCTGAGTAGTCCGAGCTTATTCTTATTGACTATCCTTTGTAGATGACTTTTTGTTTATCCCTAGCCACTCTTAAAATTCTTTCTTTATCTTTGGTTTTGGCAAGTTTGATTATAATATGTCTTGGTGACTTTCTTTGGGGATCTATCTTGTGTGGGGTTTGATGAGCATCTTGGATAGACATCTTCTCATTGTTCACAATACCAGGGAAGTTTTCTGCCAACAATCTTCAACAATTCTTTCTGTATTTTCTGTTATCCCTCCCTGTTCTGATACTCCAATCACTCGTAAGTTACTCCTCTTGATAGAGTCCTACATAATTCTTAGGGTTTCTTATTTTTTTTAATCCTTTTATCTGATTTTTCCTCATATAAGTTATCAAGTGCTTTATCTTCAATCTCACTAATTCTGACTTCCATTGCCTCAATTCTGCTCCTATGACTTTCTATTGAGTTGTCTAATTCTGAAATTTTATTGTTAACCTTCTGGATTTCTGTTTGCTGTCTCTCTATGGATTCTTGCAGCCTGTTAAATTTGTCATTGTGCTCTTGTATAATCTTCTTAAGTTCCG
The DNA here is from genome assembly GCF_000243295.1 of Trichechus manatus latirostris. Taxonomy (NCBI): domain Eukaryota; kingdom Metazoa; phylum Chordata; class Mammalia; order Sirenia; family Trichechidae; genus Trichechus; species Trichechus manatus. The sequence continues at coordinate 13,098,092 of NW_004443957.1, read as the reverse complement.
TTATTGCTTTGTCTGTGTGTTCCTTGGCTTATTCTGCATTTTGCCTGAACTCCTTCCAGATACCTTGAAGAGTTCTGTATATTAATCTTTTGTATTCTACCTCCAGTAATTCCAAGAAGTTCTCTTCCCCCAGAAAATTTCTTGATTCTGTTTTTTTGGGAGCTTGCTGAAGCCATTATGGTCTGCCTCTTTATGTGATTTGATATTGACTGTTGTCTCTGAGCCATCAAGTTATTATATTTATTCCTGTTATGTTTGCTTACTGTGTCCTAGCTTCTTGTTTTGTTTTGATATGCCCAAATAGGGTGCTAGTATGAGCTAGTTTGATTATTGGCACCTTTGAAGCTCTAACGTCCTCTCACCAGGTCTGTTACTAGGTATGTGAGTCCTGGAGTCCGTTTACTTTTCTTATATAGATTCAGCTCAGGTGTCCAGATAGTCAGTCACCAAGTGTGTGGTGCAGGCTCTCACCTATAGTCCTAGACGGGCAGGGGTGATTGGAGTAGGCACAGGTATTGCAGTAGGGGGTCACACACTGAGCAAGGCAGGGGGCTGATGGCTGCCCCTGAGTGTCTAGGAGGAAAGCATGTCCCTGTTCCCTAGAATGCGTAGGTGGGTGGGTTTTGCAGCCAGACTACGGGTATCCAATGCTGTTGGCTGTAAGGACTGGGAGGCACTACTTATTTTTGGACCCCTGTCACAGGTAGCTAGGTGGCGTGGGTGGAGCCACCAGTCCTCAGACCCCTGATGTGGGTAGCTAAGGACCCTGCTTAAGGGAAGAGCAATATCAAATGTTATGAACTTGCCACTCCACTCCATATAACTGATACAGTGAAGTTAGGCTTCAGGTATATACCCTGTTGTACTGTGCTAATGAGGGCCTACTCTGTTGAAATGGGCCCACACAAGTCTATGCAGGGGTGAAAGGCATGCAAAGTCCATGGACCCCTTATTCCTGTGCCTAGGCAAAGGTGCTGTGCCTGCTCTGAGTTCCCGGCTTAGGGGAGCTGGCAGATTATTTTTTCCCATTTGTTAATTTGTACCCTCTCCAAGGCCGGGGGAATGGCTCAGGGCACGTGATGGGTCCTACTTCAGGCCCAGGGGATGGGGCAATTGCTGATGCCGGCCAGGGACCCAGAACAGAGTGGGGAGGGAGCAGGTAAGTGGGAGAGAGGTTCTTCCCAAAAGGGGTGGTTTTTGATCTGTCCAGTAGGTTAAATGCATGTACTTATTTTTTGGCGATTGAGCGTCGCTTTTCACTGGCTCTGGAGGCCTGAGCACACTCTCCGTTGCTCGATCTCCCAACATTGAAAATGCGTGCTGAACACCACCGCTTGCCTTCAGCCCATGCCAGCCAATCTGGCCTGCAAGGCGCTGGCTCCCACTGGGTCCAGTCTGGAAGCTCCTCACTGCTTCTGAACCATCTGTCCCTCCCCATGCCACTCAGTCCGATTTCTCAACTTTGCCTTTGATGCTCAGGGTTCCTAGATTGTCGTATATAATTGAATCACTTGTTTTTTCAGGTCTTTGTTGTAAGAGGGACCACTGGAAGCATCTGACTACTCCACCATCTTGGCCTCGCCTCCCAAGGAGTTTTTAGATCAATGACTTACCAGATGTCCTAAACCTCAGAAGAATAGATTGAGTTATTAGCATATTCATGAAGCAACATTTCTCCTCTTATGAATATGTTAATGATACCTTCTCCTAGTCCTTCAACAACTCCGTCTGGCCTTAGATTTTTTGTTGCTGCTGTCTTCTCTCATTTAGGAACCACTCTGTTGCTCCACCTACTTCCCTTGCTCTTAATCCCCCTCTGAGGAATCTTTCACCTCTCCTATGGTTTCTCTGCACCTGAAGGCACAGGTGTGTGTTTACTGTAGGATGCATAAGGATATTATCATGCTTTTATTAGGAAAATATGGAAAAGAAGAAATTAAGCAATGATTATCTTGAGGCAACATACATGAATTTTAAAAGCAAACTGAAATTTATTTTACTTTTTGTACTCAATCTCTTCTGAGAACATTTGCTTGTAGAGTAAATTTCTATAAATTGAGTCTCAAATGCAATATTTTCACATTGACTTGCATTATTTAAAGAAATTTGACAGTGCCAGATAGTAACATGATATTTTGAGAGTTAATGTAGTAAATATATGCCCAAGAGCTACATCTTTACCAAAAGAAGTATTAACAGAAATATGTCAATAAACTCTTCCAGGAACATATGCTCAGTATGTATTCTTTTGATGGTTACTAGGATGCATTTTCATTGAATGAATTGGTCCTAAGTTAGATATTCCTATATATAGATGGTCCCATCTTGGGAATGACTATGAAGTCTCAAAGGGCCTGCTAACTATACCTCTCTGTTCTGAAAGAAGCAGCTTCATGTCATATTTTGTGGTTTGCAAAACCATCTACTTAGACTAAATTAACTCTTTTATATTGGCCAAGGAGTCCTTGGGTGGCACAAATAGTTAAGTGCTTGACTACTAGCCGAAAGCTTGGCAGTTCAAACCCACCCAGAGGCACCTTAGAAGACAGCCCTGGTGATCTGCTTCTGAAAGGTCACAGTCTTGAAAACCTATGGAGCACTTCTACTCTGCATATATGGGGGTCACCATTAGTTAGAATCGAATTGAGGGCAAATAACAACAACATATTGGCTATATTTGACTGGATCAGGGGTTAGTGTGTAGATCAAAAGCTATCCAACAAAAATGTTCCTTATTGGATTATGACCCATTCACCCAACTGGATCTTCTGTTTGGAGAAGGTGAAGTTATGAGGAGAAGTATAATAACTTAGCATGTAAGAGAATCTCTGGAATCACCCCTGGTACTTATAAAGCAGCAGTTATAGCCTTACAATAATTCCTCATTACTTGAGGCACCTGATACAGTTAAACTTATATAGTACTTAGGATTTTTTCATTTTGATCTAAAATTTTCCCAAGAAGTGTCACTATGATGGAGTGAGGTCCCTGGGTGATGCAAATGGTTTTCGCTCAACTACTAACCTAAAGGTTGGAGGTTCAAACCTACCCAGTGGTGCCGTGAAAGAAGAGCAATCTGTTTCTGTAAAGATCACAGCCATGAAAACTCTATGCAGCAGTTCTACTCTGCAATGCATGGGACTACCATAGTTGGAATCAACTTGATGGCAACAGTTTTTTTTTTTTTTTTTAATGGTTCAGTGTGGTAGGCAGCCTCAGTAATGGTCTCCAGTGATTCCCCACCTCCTAGTATTCACAGCCTGGTGTAATCTCCTCCCTCTTGAGTATGGGTTGGCATTTAAGTTACTTCTGCTCAACAGAATACAGTATAAGTGATGAGATGCCACTTCCGAGATTAGGCTATAAAGACTGCAGCTTCTGTCTTGGGTCTTCTGTCAGTTCACATGCTCTGAGGAAAGCCATGTGGTAAGCAGTTTTATGGAAAGGACCACATGATGAGGTCCTGATGTCTCCTGCCAACAGCATATGAGTGAGCTTAGAAACCGATCCTCCAACCCAGTCAAGTGTCAGATGACTACTTCCCAGCTTCACACCGTGATTGTAGCCTCCTGAGAGACTCTGAGCCAGAACTCCCCAGCTAAGCCACTCCAGGATTCCTGACTTACAGAAACTATGAGAGAGCAAAGATTTGTTCATTGTTTTAAGCTTCTCTGTTTTGAGATAATTTGTTATTCAGCAATAGATAACTAATACAGTGAAACATGTGAAAGCCAGAACTGGACGGGACTGCCTTGTTTTTCCACGTCTCGCAAGGTTTCTGCCTTTGACAGGGTGCAGTCTTACCACTTTTCTGTCACTCTCTATTAGTGGAAAATATTTGAGTTTTCCTTCTCTGACAGGTTTCCACCTTACACAGGTTCCAACTTTCACAGGTTTCACTGTATCTGAAGGGATAGACTTATACAGACTGTGGCAAACTATACCCTGCTGGCCAGCCACCTGTTTCTGTAAATAAATACATTCATTTATGTACGGTCTGTGACTGCTCATACACTATAATAACAGGGTTGAGTAGTTGTGACAGAGACCGTATAGCCTGCAAAGCCTAAACTATCTACTATTTGCCCTTTATAGAAAAACTTTGCTGATTATTAATAAACTTGATTTGAGATAGACAAGAAATACTGATTTTGATGTGGAATCCAAGAGAGTAACCCAATTTCTTCTTTTTACAGATTAAATAACTTCAATAACTGTGGCTTTAAGAAGTAGGTAAGCTGTCTAGAGAAGGCAGTGGTGGTTCAGTGGTAGAATTGCCACCTTCCATGTGGGAGACCCAAGTTCGACTCCTGGCCAAGACACTTCACACACAGCCTCAACCTGTCTATCAGTGGAGATTTGCATGTTGCTATGACGCTGAACAGGTTTCAGTGGAGCTTCCAGACTAAGACGGATTTAGGAAGAAAGGCCTGGAAATCTACTTCCAAAAAATCAACCAATGAAAACCCTATGAATCACAGTGGTCTGATCTACTACCGATCATGAGGATGGTACAGGACTAGGCAGTGTTTCGTTTCATTTTGCATGGGGTCACCACGAGTTAGGAATGAGTTGACAGCAGCTAATAACAACAACCTGACTAGAATCATGCAATTAATGGTAAAGCTGGACAAGAAATCCAAGTTTCCTAGGTCCCAATCCAGTAGTCTCTTCAATGAACCATACCACCTCTCCTAGGAAGCCACCAAAATACACGCATTGCTTTATCATGAGTTTCTTGTGTTACCTTAAATAAGTCTCTGCCAGTCCCTTTACATAGTTTCTTTTGACAGTATAAGTCATTTACAGTATAGATAACAGTATAGTCAATAACAGTATAGATAGCCATTTTATTTGATACATTTAAGCTTATTCAAAGCTGTATGAAAAAGGAAGATGACAGATCATTAAAAGACCTGTAGAAAGGATCACCTAGCACTGAGAATAGTTACTTAATTTAATTTCACTATTTTCACTCTTGGTTGGGGGATGCATGGCTGAAGTGGCAAGCTGAACAATGTGTACTTATTTTCAAAAATTACGTGATGAATTTGTGTATAAATACTTTTATGAGAGAAAGCAATTTGACTTCCTGAGCTTATGGCAGACATTGTTAATCAAACACAGCATTCTTTCCCGCTGAACCTGGATGCAGTCTCAGAATTCTTCTCAACACAGTGCTTCAGGTAACTACCATCATTCAGCTAACGCTGGCACTTGAGCTGAAATTCATGTACCTTCTCTGATGTAGGTAACAACACCTTTCCACAGCAGTAGTCTCTAAGCAGCAAATGTTGGTATAAGCTGGTTTCAGATCCCTTTTTAAGATTGATTAGCTGCTGAAGTACTGAAAGAACTTACCTTCTACCTATTTAACTCTAAGGCAGCCACAGGCATACATGTGAAGGACAGCACTAATAGCACAATGTATTTGAGAAAGGATTTGTGATTGTGGCTTAAGTTTACTTCACAGTTCAACTAAAGCGCAACTTCCTCTATGAAACTTTTCCTGTTTTGGTTCACCTGAGCAGTCCCTGTTTGTGCCTCTTAATAACCAAACCAAACCAAATCCATTGCCACTGAGTCGATTCCAACTCACAGTGACCCTACAGGATGGAGTAGAACTGCCCCACAGGTTTCCACGGAGTAGCTGATAGATTCAAACTGCCAACCTTTTGGTTAGCAGCCAAGCTCTTAACCACTGCACCACCAGGGCTCTTACCCTGCCATAATTATTCTCAATAGTCTCCTGATCGGTATGAGAAACTATATGGTCATCCTATTGGTGATGCAATTTGGAAGAGACCTCTCCCTCCTCTAAAACTTTTGTAGTACTTAATAGTTTTCATGTGACAAATTACTTAATTTGTATAATAACTACTTTTAGTTATAATTTATGCCCCTACAACCTACTTTCCAGTCTGGACTGCAAACTATTTGAGGGCAGTTGTGTTTTGCTATACATGTATCTACATCCAATTAACATTTTAATCCCTCGTACCTTATATGTACTAGACACAAAGAAGGCATTTGTTGAATTAACAAATGCTTGAAATTATAAGATCACTAATAGCTAGAACTATTGCTCACTTCAGTAACCTCACAGAGGCGCAGAGCTTTGGACATCACAGATGCTTTATAAGTGTTGTTTGAATGAATGAATGAACAAATGAATAAATACTCACAGTCCATTTTCTTGACTTTACTGTTCAGTATTTCTCATAATGTCCCTCACAACATTATAGAAGATACACTGGCAAAAGTTCATGAACTGAAGTATCAATTACTACGTACAAAACAAGAGCAGAGCAGCATATGCCACAGGGCAGAATGCTTTCTTATTTCCTGGTATTTGAGTAGTTGACTGAAAGACAGTTAAATCTCTTTGTCTGTGTATCTTGGTGTGGTTATTAATAAACACTGGGTCAACAGCAACCAATGCCTGAAGACAGCATAAAGCTGATGCCTTCCTAAGGTCCAGTTGGTCCATCCAGAAGAGATATTTTGACAAGATAGGTCTCAGAATACGAACCATGAAAGGAGATCACCAAATTGAGTCTATAGGGGCCAAGGAATTGAAGGTTTACCTTGATATCAAAATTTGGGAAATTCTCAAATGGAGAAACTAAGGCTGAGAGGCCACATGAATCAGTACTTATTGGAGTCATAAAAATATCCTGGAGAATACTTCTCCTGACAGAACTTAGCTACATTCCTTAAATTTCAGTTTTCACATTTAGCATGTGATCTAGCCCATTCCAAATATCACTCTCAGCTTCAAACCATTATTTACGGCTACTGACCTCCGTTTACTGAGCTTTTTTTAAGTCTGCTCAGATTGCCAGATGAGTCATTGTAACTGAGTAGATGCCCTGAGAAGGAGCACCTCCTCAGGTTCCTATGGAGTTTACTTTGACTTGAGGCCTTCTTCACAACCATAGTTTACTCAGAAGTAGACCTAATCATTGCTCTAAATCTCTATTTAGACACAATATAAAGGCTCTAGATATCTGAGTCCCAGGGTAATGCAAACAGTTAACACGTTAGGTTGCTAACCAAAATACTGGAGGTTCAAGTCCACCCAGAGGTGTCTTGGAAGAAAGGCCTGGAAATCTACTTCTAAAATATCAGCCTTTAAAGACCCTACTCTGACACACAGGGGGTCACCATAAGTCTGAGTCTACTTGATGGCAGCTGGTGGTGGTGGTAGATACCTGAGGAGTCCCTTGAATGAGCCTTGTCAGGGAGGAAGTTAAGAAAGAAATTTGATCTCAAAGGATTTATTTAGTTTTTAGCTAATCTTTCAAGTTTTTGTATGTAATATCTGAAGTCATTCAAAAGGCTTTAAGGAAGGCTGACCTAACACCAGATCCTGCTATAGTTCAGTACATGACCCAATTAAAAGAGCCTTCATATCTTTAGGGAAATTACTTAGGCGAACCCTCCATGTCACAATGGGTGGGCCTATCTGATCTCCATTTTACTCCTATTAAAACCTGGTAAGTTAAGAAACCAGCTCACAGTTGATGAAAAGAAAATAAGGACAAAAGTGCCTTTATATTCTAATTTTTATTCCTCCTCTCATCCCCTCTTTCCCTGCACCATTCAACCACTCTCTCTCTTTTGTCCAATCTCTAGGATAGGTAACGACTTACTCAGTCTTCAAAGCAGAAGAATACTGCCTGCTCTGGGAGAAGGATAGGGTTTTCTCAGCCCACTCATCATTGCAATTTTTCCTTATTTCCCAATTTCTCCTCTGCGGCAATTGCCATGAAGCATGGGCACAGGCTCTTTGTTCTTTTTAAACTGGGACTTGCCTGCTGCTCTCTATGCCAACTGCAAAGAGAGATGCTGCTTGGTCACCAAGCCAGCAGCCTCCCAGGGGGCTAGCCATAGACACCACAGAGTCAGCCCATTCTAATCACCTGGGAGTCACATTACTTTGCTAACAGGCCCTGGGCTTTATTCTTATTCTGAACTTTTCTTCCCACCGTCTTTTGATCATCTTTCTTATTTTTCTTCTTCTCCAGGTTCATATAGTCTCTTAACGACTCTATTATGTGAAGCTAGTAAACCAGATAAGCACATGAACACAGAGGCAAAGGAGTCTACTAAGGAATCTGTAATTTCAAACTTCTCTTTCTGAGGTTCAAAAGATAGTTTTGAGGCCATGGAATAAACCAGAGGCATGGAGGGAAGTGAAGAAACTGAGGCAGGAATCTAAACATAGTGTCCTCTGCCTTCTGTCTAACAGTTTGGGTAGTTGGGTACAGTAGAAAAACAACTAGGTGGCAGATGACCTCTTCCTGGGTCATCTAATCAGACAATCAACTACCTCTGTGACTTGAGACAAGTCTGTTCATCTGTAAAATACAATAAAAGAGTTGAACTAGATGATCTCCATGGTCCAGCGGTGACATCCTATGATTCTGAATTCAAGAAGGCTCACTGTGTGATCCAGACTTCATCTTGGTTGCATCTCAGCAGCAGCTGTTTTCAGAACTGCTTTCTTTCACAGCAGCTTGTGAAAGAAGGTGATAGGATTAGACTCATGAGGTTCTTCTCATTTCAGCAATGAATACTGACTGAAAAGAGGCATTTTAAATGATCTCCACCTTCCTCAAGTTCATACTCTACCAGCAATCCTCTCCTCTCAAGAGACAACTGCCTTCTTCTTCTAGGCTACCAGGCAAAACCTCCATCAAATCCCTGCCCTCGTGCCAACAACTGATATATCTGCATCTATCTTCACCTCCTTCCCTGCAGTCTCAGAGAAAGTTGTGTCCTTTCTTCAGTCCATGGCCACCCCTGTTACCTGGTTCTGAATCCCTTCCTCTCCGACCTCCACAGAAGGGTTACTCTATTGATTATTTTTCGTCTTTAAAACTTTTCCAGCATAAAATTATTCCAACCATGCTCTAAAAGGTAGAAATTGAGAACATTAAGTAACCTTTTTCTTTTGCTTAGAAGCAGATGCAAGACTGATTCTTTAAGAGAATGTTAGGTTTTTGCATAAGGATGTTGTTGAGGATGTTGATCATTGCACTACACAGCTACCTTTATATGTTGTCCCCTGGGAGAAATTTCTGTTTGTATGTTTGCATATGTTAACTGCTCTCTTGAGCAGCTGGCTTGTTTAAATCTTGTAAGTAGAGTGAGCCTTATAACTTATCCTGCCTTCCTCTTCGAATTGATTCTGAGAAGTTCAGAGTAAAATCTGTGGTCTAACTCTAGCACTCTACTATATGCACTTGTTTTGCATGCTGACCTCATCACAGATTTAATCTTTCCCTTCTATCTTCAGCTCTCATTTTCCCACTGTTCCCTCTTTGTTATCTATATGTTTCTTATTTTAAACTGTTGCATCATATGAAAATATAAATGCTACCTTAAGTACAACTATCAACAAGGTGTGGTATAACTAAACACCTAAACAAATGAAAAAACATTTCTTTTGGAGACCTTTTATTTAGAAATATGTATACAAAATATATGAAGATTTCTATAGCCATAGAAATAGTGTACAAATATATAAGAAAGAAAGACTAAACAAGGCATTGGAATAAGACTTAGAAAAGGACTCCTTCGATCTGAGCTTAGTATTGACCACAGTGAGTTCTTGAAATAAGGCAATCCACTCAAATTAGTCGTAGGAAGATGTTGTAACCACTTCCCTGAGAATGCTAAAGAGAGGACAGACCAGCACTGCATAGACCATCCTCACTATGTGTCCATATCAAAACTACCTGTGATGGACTAGGCTACTAATAAAAGAAACAAATGGGATTTTATCTATTTGCTGACCAAGGAGCTAGGCTTGTACAAGAACGTACCAGAATGATAAAATTAAAGATGTGGGTTTTTTTTTCCATGATAGTAAAATCTATGGAATAAGGATAGACCAAACTATTGAACAGAAGATTTCTGTGTAATTACACAATATATTTAACTGAAAATACTATGTTCCACACGGAGTCATTTCTGAATAATTGTCCTCCTAATATTGGACTGTGAATACACCAGGATGCTTGCTGCCCTATTTCCACAGTTAAAGGGTAGGCCATTGAATAAACAGCCATTAATATTGCTGTTAATATCCTAAATCTACTTATATGCCAGGTGCTAATCCTCTGTTGATTTTACTGCCTGTGTAATAATACACTCTGCCTTATGGTCTCTACTATCCATCTTTTAAGAACAACCTCAGAACACATCCCCTCCTCCATTGAGCTCTTCCAGTGGGGAACCATTGAATGTGTAAGTGATTCTTAGAATGACTGTTCTGATGTCAGTGTGCAGAATTAATTTTTGGAGTAGGGTGGGGAGAAGCTAAGCAGAAAGACAAGTTGGTTAGTTACTGTAGACATCCAGACTTAAGGGGCAAAAGACGATTAGAGATAGCACTCGACTATTCTGCTCAGTATTCTTGAGGACAAGAATTAGAACTTATAGCTTATTTGGATCCCTACAGCCTGCTACTGGATCAAAAATATAGTAGTCAATGACTAAATGTTTGTTAGAAACTGAATTAATAAATGAATGGGTCTATGAATGAATAGAAGAATGAGACGCAAAAGAGGCCCTTGTGACCCTGTTTTTATGTTTCTCTGTTTATGCTGTCTTCTCAATCAAGCAAGGAAAAGTTGAAAACCCATACTTGAAGAGGAACAGGGCCATTTTGCCATCCTGATCATCACCACCACTCTCCTCCCAAAACCTTGGATGTGTACCAGGTTGTTGATGTTCCTCATAAAACTTGCTGCCCAGAACTGAGCAGAGACTCCAGACCTAGTCTCACCGGGGCTGTGTCTAGTAGACGCATCTCCTTCAGCAATGTGGACACTCTATTTCTTTCTAATGGGGTCCAAGTTTGTTGGCATATTTTTAGCAGCCTCATCACACTTTTGCTTCATTTGGAGGTTATAGCCACCTAACACCCTAGATTATTTTCACATTGACTGCTATAAACACAGGCCTCTACCATCTGTGGTTTACACATTTTCATTATAGTAAATCTATGGAAAAGGTGTAGATAAAACTATTGAACAAAAGATTTCTGTTAATTACAAAATATATTTAACTGAAATTATTATGTTCCACATGGAGTTAGTTCTGAATAATTGTCTAATATTGCTCTTTGAATGAACCATAATGCTTGCTGGCCTACTGCCAAGGTTATACCCTAGATTACAAGTTCATCCCTGTAAATTTTCATGGTATTATGTTGAGCCCAGCATTGAATCCTTTTGACGTAACTGTGAATCCCTCCTCTGTCACAGTCCTTGGTGCTATGAACCCCCAGCTTTGCAGCATTCATTAGTAGACAATTCCGAGTATGGGCCCTGGTGGCACATGGTTAAGCACTTGGCTGCTAACCAAAAGGTTGGTAGTTCAAACCCATGACTTGCTTCATGAGAGAAAAGACCTGGCAATCTGCTTCTGTAAAGATTACAGACCAAGAAACCCTATGGGGAAATTCTACTCTGTCCTACAAGGTTGCTATAAGTCAGAATCAACTTGACAGCACACAACAACAACTAGGTATTAAGCATGGTTGGTAGGCATAGACCTCTCTGAACAATACATCTTTTTGAAAGCACAGCAGAGAAGAGATGCATATTGGACTCAGCTTTCTATTTCTACACTCACACATGAAAGAGGCCCAGAGAAAAGAGGACACAGATTCCTTAAGGTCTCATGCTTTTTGGTTCATGATGAATCCTTATTTCTGTAGAAAGCATGATCTTGCCTTTTTAAATTCCACACCTAAGTGAATCTTTTCACCTGCTTGATGTCTCCTTGAGGATGTCCTCCATCTCTTCAAACTCATCACTGAAATGTCTCACCAAGCATTTTCATTTATTAAGTATTTTCAATTCACAAAGTACTTTCAACAAGTATTATCTCATTTGAACTTCACAATATCCCTTTGAGGTAGACAGAGCAGTCAGGTACTTCTCTACCTTCCTCCACTGATGTCATGCCACTGCTTGTGTCATGCTACTGCTCAAGCCCTGCTTTAGCCTCCTAACTCATTTAGAGTAAAAGCTAAAAACCACACAGTGACCCAGTGGGATCCATGTGACCTGCCCCCACCAAAGAAGCTCTGCTTAACTCACTCTTCTCCAGCCACATCAGCTCCTGGTTGTTCCTGCTGCCTGAAATAATCTCCCAGAATTCATGTGGCTCACTGCTTTACTTCTTCCTTCAGCTATCTTTCAAATGCTCATTTGTCTTAGTTACCTAGTGCTGCTGTAACAGAAATACCACAAGTGGATGGCTTTAACAAAGAGAAATTTATTCTCTCATAGTCTAGGAGGCTAGAAGTCCGAATTCAGGGTGCCAGCCCCAGGGGAAGGTTTTCTCTGTCTGTCGGCTCTGGAAGAAGGTCCTTGTCTCCGTCAACATCTGTTGGCCCAGTGTTTCTTAAAGATCTTCATGCGTCTTGGCATCAATCTTCCCCTGGGTCTAGGAGGTTCTCAGTGCAGGGACCCTAGGTCCAATGGACACACTCTACTCCTGGCTCTTCTTTCTTGGTGGTAGTGAGGTCCCTCCTCTCTGCTAGCTCCGCTCTCCTTTTAATTCTTGTAATATAAAAGGTGTGATGCAAGCAAGGTTGTGACTTGAGTAAGGGTATGACTTAAGTAAGAATGTATCTTGAGTCAGGCGGTAGCTTGAGTCATGCCCTTTAGTAAGGGTGTGACTCAAGATACATGCCACACTAATCCTGTTTAGAATTTACAACACCTAAAATGGAGGAAATTAAACAGTACTGGGAATGATGGCCTAGCCAAGCTGACACATATTTTGGGGGGACACAATTCAACCCATGACACTACCTTTTCAGTAAGTCCTTTCTAGGACATCCTTTTTTTTTTTTTTTAATTTTTTTTATTGTACTTTAGGTGAAGGTTTACAGAACAAATAGTTTCTCATGAAACAGTTGGCACAAATATTGTTTTATGACATTGTTTAACAATCCCATGACATGTCAACACTCTCTCTTCTCGACCTTGGAGGACCTTTTTTTTTTTTTTTGGTGAAAATATACATAGCCAAAGATACACCATTTCAAAAATTTCTACATGTACAATTCAGTAACATTGATTACGTTCTTCCAGTTGTGCTGTTATTCTCACTATCCTTTTCCAAATTATTCCATCACTATTGTCTTCAACTCACTGTCCCTTAGGCTTCCATCAAACCTTTTGAGTTGCTGTTGTCAATTTGATCTCACATAGATAATTTTTTGTTGTTGTTGTTATTGTACTTTAGATGAAGGTTTACAGAATGAAATAGTTTCTCATTAAACAGTTAGTACACAGATTTCCCTATGACAATGGTTAACAACCCCATGACACATCAACAGTGTCCTTACTCAACCTTGGGTTCCCTATCACCAGCTTTTCTGTCCCCTTCTGCCTTTTAGTCCTTGTCCCTGGACTGCTGTGCCTCTTTAGTCCCATTTTATTTTATGGGGGCTGTCTTGGACAACCTTTATGCTGCTTCCACAGCTAGCACTCCTTGTTCCTCTTACTCTGCTATATTACTTTCCACAGTACTTATCACCACCTGGCATACTATATATTTACTTATTTGTTTATTGCTTGCTCCTTCACACTAAACTGTAAGCTCCATGAGAGAAAGGACATTTTTTGTTCACTGCAGTATCTGCAGTGCCCAAAACAGTGCCTGGCACAGAATAGGTGCTCATTAATATTTGTTAAATATGAATGAGCAAATGGTTAAATTGTGTGACTAGGTTGGAGCTAGGTCTAGAATCTAGTTTTTCCAATTTCTAGTTTTCTAGTTCTTTTCACTATGCCCCAATAATTTCCCTACATCATTTTCAGTCCATTACCCTTTCCTGCCTAGATTATTGCAATAGTTTACTAACTTATATTCCTGCCTCCAGTTTCACTGACTGACAACATTAATTCTACATGCTGCCTACAAATTAGTCTTCCAGAGAATTACTCATATATTCAATGGCTTATGACTTCTGTTTCTGGTAGTAAAGAGTTTAGAAGCTCTGATCACCCCTCCACTAGGAAAAAAAAAAAGCAAAAACACCGCATGTTGTTGTTGTTAGGTGCCGTCGAGTCATTTCCGATTCATAGAAACCCTGTGTACAACAGAACAAAATGCTGTCCAGTCTTGTGCCATCCTCATAATCATTCCTATGTTTAAGCCCATTGTTGCAGCCATTGTGTCAATCTATCTTTTTGAGGGTCTTCCTCTTTTTTTACTGACCCTCTACTTTACCAAGCATGATGTTCTTCTCCAGGGACTGGTCCCTCCTGATAACATGTTTGAAGTATGTGAGAAGTCTCGCCATCCTCGCTTAATAAAATATAAAAATAAATTTAAATGCATTGCAGAGCTGGAAGGAAATTAAAGGATATCCTTAGAGTCTACATACAAAAGAAAAACAGAAATCAAGAAAAGTAAACATTCTCTGAGACCACTGGCTGCCCTGAGGGATCTGCTCATTTCTAGTGCCTTTGAACTTCAGTTTGATGGCCTTGTGAGACTCTGGGATAGGAAAGAAAATTTAGAGTCTAGCCAAGGTGGGGAGTTTGATAGAAAAGTCCCACATAAACCAAGGACTCCAAAGAAATATACTGTCAATAAGAGAGACTACCCCCTACAAAAAATTAAAATTAAAATTAAAGCCTACTTTATTGATGAGGAAAGCAAGAAAACTTAAATTCCTTAAACTTGACCCAAGATGTAAGGGTAAAAAACCTCTTCTAGAAAGTAATCACAATCTAGCCTTCATAGATTTGCAACCCAAATTCACACTACCCTATCATCCCTAAAACCTCATGGCAAGAATACAGTTTAAAGTGGTTTTATGTTGGTAGTGCCCCAGGTACTTGGCAGAATCGAAAGAGCGTATCTTCAACAGAGGCCTGAAAGAAATTTGACAGAAAGTTTCAAGCAACATGGGCTCACAATCAAGAATCACAAAGCACACATGAGGAAACAAGTCACCATGAGCAAGAGCCAGCAGAAATAATAGCAGAATCAGATCAAATGATGTAAAATATAAAAGAAGTATGCTTAATATGTTTTTTTATTAAACTTTTAAATCTGATATAATTGTAAATCCACAAGGCAGTTGTAAGAAGTATTACAGAGCAATTCCGTATACTCTTTACCCAGATTCTGCCAGTGACAACATCATGCAAAACTATAGTACAATATCACAATCAGGATACTAATATTGATAAAATCCATCAACTTGTTCAGATTTCTCCAGTTTTACTGATACTCATTTGTGTGTGTATACTTAGTTCTGTGCAATTTTATCACATATGTAAGTTTGTATATCAATCACCTTAACATTTTTTAAAAGTAAAAAAGTATATAAAAGTGTAAATAAGTAACAGGAATTTATTTAAAAAAAAATTGACTAGGCAGAAATGTAAAAGAACTAAACAGAACCAATGGAGATAAAAAGTATACTAATTGACTTAAAATTTTACTGGTGGGTTATAAGAGCAAATTAACCAAATCTGAAGAAAGTAATAGTTAACTGCGTGATAAATCCAAAAACAGTTACTCAAAATGCAACGTAGAGAAGTAAAGATATTATAAAAGTAAAGAGATGTTAAGGGACGTGGAGGACAAAGCGAGAAGGAGCAATATATATTTAATAAGAAACCCTAAAGGATATGAGAAAAATTATAAAGAGGATATATTTAAAAGATAAGACTGATAATTTCCCATAAATGAGTACTCAGATTCAGGAATGACAATAAATCTCAAATAGAATAATTAAGAAAGAAAAATCCACATCAAACATCACAGCAAAACTGCAGAACACCGAAGACAAAGAGAAGGTCTTAAAAACTGCCAAAGAGAAAAGGCAGAGTAAATACAAATATATGACAACTAGACAACTGACTTTTCAACAGCATCAGTAGAAACCAGAAGACAGTGCTGATATCTTAAAAGTGATAAGAAAATACAATAGTCAATCTAAAATTGTATATCTAGTAAAGTTGTCTCTTAAGAAGTTTGGTAAAATAAAGACATTTTTCAAAGAAATGATAACTGAGAAAGTGTATGGTTAACAAACCTTTAACAACAGAAATTCCAAAAGACAGCTTTCAGAGATAAGGAAACTGATCCAAGAAGGAAGATCTAAGATTCAAGAGAGAATCATACCTATGAAATCAAATACATTTCTGGCTCCCAGTCACCTACTGTCTAAAACCCTTAGCCTGACATCTAAGGCCTTCCAGTACTGTCCCAAACATAACTTTTCCAATTTGCTTACTTTCCAACTCTTTCATAGGAAATGTCCCCCCCTTTCAAGTTGTTCAGAGCCCTGGTGGCACAGTGGTTAAGACCTTGGCTGCTAACCAAAAGGTCGACAGTTCAGATCCACCAGCTGCTCCTTGGAACCCCTATGGGGCAGTTCTATTCTGTCCTGTAGGATCGCTATGAGTCAAAATCAACTCAAAGGGAATGGTATGGGGTATTCGAGTTGTTCAGTGGCCTGAAAATGTTTGCACACAACAATCTATACCTTGATGTATATATTTGCCCTTACCTGATAAGATATTTCTCCCTTCTCTCTATGCATGTTTTAAGGAAATCATCACTTATGTAAAATCCTTCTTAATCACTAATCCCACAGTGATCTCTCCTTTCCCTCAGCTCGTCAAGTATATATTCTCTGAAACAATCATTATATACCTAAAATTAATATTTATTACTTACCTACTTTGAGCTAGGTACTTTGCTAGGTGTTTTAGATTTATACCTGGCACACATTATAAAATAGTGGTTAATAACATTAACCACTGAAGTCAGAGTTTAATCCCTGTTCTGCCACTGAATGATGATAGTTATTTAACTATCTAAAACTTGTTCTTGGACATAGAGTAGCTAAACCAAATGGAAGAAATGATGAAGCAAAAGAGCTGGACAGAAGATTTCAAGGGGCAGCTCAAGAAGGCAAAGTAAAGTATTATGATGAAATGTGCAAAGACCTGGAGTTAGAAAACCAAAAGGGAAGAACACATTTGGCATTTCTCAAGCTGAAGAACTGAAAGAAAAAAAAAAAATTCAAGCCTCCAGCTGCAATATTGAAAGATCCTATGGGCAAAATATTGAATGATGCAGAAAGCATCAAAAGAGGATGGAAGAAATACACAGAGTACCTGTTCAACCATTTCAGGAGGTAGCATATGATCAAGAACCAATGTTATTAAAAGAAGAAATCCAAGCTGCACTGAAGGCATTGGCAAAAAACAGGGCTATAGGAATTGATGGAATACCAATCGAGATGTTTCAACAAATGGATGCAATGCTGGAAGTGTTCACTTCCTTATGCCAAAAAATTTGGAAGACAGTTACCTGGCCAATCGACTGAAAGAGATCCATATTTGTGCCCGTTCCAAAGAAAGGTGATCCAACAGAATGCGGAAATTATCAAACAATATCATTAATTTCACACACAAGTAAAATTTTGCTGAAGATAATTTAAAAATGGTTGCAGCAGTACATCGACAGGGAACTGCCAGAAACTGAAGCCGGATTCAGAAGAGGACATGGAACGAAGGATATCATTGCTGATGTCAGATGGATCTTGGCTGAAAGCAGAGAATACCAGAAAGATGTTTACCTGTGTTGTATTGACTATGCAAAGGCATTCAACTGGGTGATCATAACAAATTATGGATAACATTGCAAAGAATGGGAATTCCAAAACACTTAATTGTGCTCATGTGGAACCTGTACATAGACCAAGAGGCAGTCACTCCAAGAGGCAGTCATTCCAACAGAAAAAGGGATTACTGCATAGTTTAAAATTAGGAAGGTGTGCGTCAGGGTTGTATCATTTCACCATACTTATTCAACCTGTATGCTGAGCAAATAATCCAAGAAGCTGGACTATATAAAGAAGAACATGGCAATGAATAAGGAAGACGAAAGAAGAATTGATGTGGTTGAGTTATGGTGTTGTTGAAGAATATTGAATATACCATGGACTGCCAGAAGAACAAACAAATATGTCTTGGCAGAAGTACAGCCAGAATGCTTCTTAGAAGTGAGGATGGTGAGACTTCATCTCTTGTATTTTGGGCATGTTATCAGGAGGGACCAGTGCCTGAGAAGGATATCATGCTTGGTAAAGCAGAGGGTCAGTATAAAAGAGGAAGACCTTCAACAAGATGGATTGACAGAGTAGCTGCAACAACAGGCTCAAACAGCAATAATTGTGAGAATGATGCAGGAGAGGGAAATGTTTCATTCTGTTGTATACAGGGTCACTATGAGTCAGAACCAACTCAACGGCACCTAATAGCAACAACAAACATCACTACCTATTTCTTCATCCTGGGAACATCCATCCCTTTGTTGTCAAATATGAATTAACTATTTCATTTTTATCACTTGTCACCCCTACTGCCACCACTCTGCTCCAGGACTAGAAATACCTGTTTCTAGTGATGTATCTTCCACAGAATGTTAATGGCAAATTTTATTCCTGAGATTCAATGATTCAGAATTCAAAACCCAAGATCTCAGATGAACCCAGGTTCATGGTTCATTTTACCAGACCTAGTGGCACAGTGGAGAACAGCTTGCCTGCTAACAAAAAGGTCAACTGTTTGAATCCACCAGCCACTCCTGAGAAACTCTATGGGGGCATTTCTACTCTGTCCAATGGGTTTTTGGTTTTAAGGTCTAAGGAAGAGGAAAGTACCAGAAATTATACCTGTCAAGTGTTTCATACCCAAGAAGTAAATTCAACAAAACAGCTCACTCTACCCAGCATGTTGGCATACTTGAGAGAAGATTGCTGCCTTGAAACCCTAAGGAACCTTCCTTAGTGTCCTGCTCTCCCTCTTTTTTTTTATTGTGGTGAAACTACACACAACAAAACACGCACCAATTCAACAATTTCTACATGTATAATTTAGTGACGTTCATTACATTCAAGTTGTGCAACTATTCTCGCTATCCTTTTCCAAATTATTCCACCACCATTAGAATAAACTCACCACCCTCCCTTTCACCACTGGTAACCACCGATAATTTTTGCTTTTTATTATCTGCATATTTCATATAAGTGAGATCATACAGTATTTTTCCTTTTACAACTGACTTATTTCACTCAGCATGTTTCCAAGGTTCATCCATGCTGTGGCATGCATTAGGACTTCATTTCTCTTTATGCCTGAGTAATATTCCATGGTATGCATAGATCATATTTTGTTTAGCCATTCATGCACGGATGGATGTTTTGGTTATTTTCATCTTGACTATTGAGAAAAGTGATTCAGTGAATATTGGTGTACAGATTTCTGTCTGCATACCTACTTTCACTTCTTCTAGGTATATACCTAAGGAGATTGGGATTGCTGGGTCATATCGCAGTTCTATGTTCAACTTTTTGAGGAACTGTCAGATTGTTTTCCACAGTGGCTGTACCATTTTACATTCTCACCAGCAATGGATAAGGGTTCCTATTTCTCCATAGCTTTGACAACACCTAGTGTTTTCTATTTGCCCTGCTCTTTTAACCATAGTTGTTTGAACCCAAGGCTGGCCAGAGACCTATGACACCTGGCCTAACATGTAAAGTTGAGTTGAACCACTTCACATTGATTGTCTCCAAAATTTGAACCAAGATATTGAAAGATACTGAGGCAATTAGCAATAGGATATGAATCTGAAGTGAAACCTCAATGCGATACACTAGGAGCTATGGCAAGTTGAAGCAATGTTTTAAACTAAAATCATGATGTAGCAAAGTCTATGAGTAATCTAGCAGATTGGTAATGAGATATGAATGGTTCAGATTTGCTAATATGTGGAGACCACGTGACCTTTGAGAGAAATAGAGTGCCTGGACCTGCCTCAGTACCTGGCAGCCAGCCTTCTAGCTTTGCTTCCAGTCCATATGTGATTGTACAATAAACCTATTTTCTTTAATTAACTTGAGTGAGTCTCTGTTACTCACAACCAGAAAAGCCCAACTAAAATGTTTGTCAAGAATTTTGGCTGAACCGTGACATCATTTCAAGGAGGTTATATCTGTCTGATATACCCTGGTCCCTTTTTCATAGTTCACTCATTCTCTCTATCAAGGTCTCCCTAGGTAAAGAGGGATTCATCTTGCCTCTTGGCTATTATAGCTGACTATTTCTCTGCTCATTAAAATTTCCTCTGTATTCCATGCTTTCAGAGCCACCTAGGATCTAAGCTACTCAAATAACGAATTAAATAATAAAATGACTGAAGCCATTCCCTCTTCAGCTAACATGTTCACATTTTCATGGATATTTTACTTAACCTCTGAATGTGGAAATTTTAACATAGTAATAGGACCAGTAGAAAAGATTATTAGAGTGTTTATTCTGAATATCCTTCTATTTTCAATTCAGAGTTGTATACTCATTCTATAAATTTCTACCCTATCTAAACCCTTGGCCAACAATGTCATTTTCCCCATGTCATTGAGTTTTCATTATTTTACACATTAATACACTAAAAAAATATATATATTACTTAAGCATATCCTGTATTTCAAGAACTGTAAGCAAGGAACCTAAAGTCTAGTGCACGAGACAGACAATAATGAGTGATTACAATATAGTGTGATAAAGATGTACTTGGTCAGAGGTTGGCAAACTTTTCTGTAAAGGGCCAGATACTAAATATTTTAGGCTTCGTGTGCCATATGGTCTATGCCCTAACTATACAACTCTGCCATGCAAAAGCAGTCATACACAATATGCAAATGAATGGGTGTGTCTGTGTTCCAATAAGATTTTATTTATAAAAATAGGTAGCTGGCCAAATTCATTTATTCAACAATTATTAAACGCTTACTCTGTTCCTTTTGCTGTTCTAGATGTTAGGGTATAATAGTAACTAAAACATTCAAAACCCCTTTCCTCATGGAACTTACATTCTAGTGGAAAAAACAGATATTAAGCAAAATACACAAAATATATCTTAGTGGTAACTTCTAAAAAGAAAAATAAAGCAGGGAAGAGACTATGAAGAGTCAGCAGTGCGTGAACTTTTAGATGAGGTCACCAGGGAAGGCTTCACCTAGAAGGTGACTTTGAAAAAAAGACTAGAAGGAAATAGAAGCACTAGCCATGTTGAAATCTGGAGGAAGAGCATTGCAGCAGAGTAAAAAGTCACTGATAGGGTCATGTGGTAGGAGCGTGTCTAGCAAGTAGAGCCAGTGAGAAGGCCAGTGTAGCTGGAACTGAGTAAATGAGGGAGAGTGTGGCAGGAGATGAGGCCACAGAAGTTACTGGTGCCAGATCAGGTAGGGCACTATAGGTCAGAGTGATATTGTTGACTTTGACTCTAAATGAGCTGGGAAGCCACTGGAGAATATTAGGCAGAGGTGTGACTTGATCTGACTTATACTCTAATAGAATTACCCTGGCTGCTGTGTTAAAAAATAGACTGGGGATGTAAGAACAAAAGTGGGGAGACCAGTTAGAAGGTTATTGCAATAATCTAGGGGAGAGACAATTGGGTCCTGGAGCAGAGTGGTGGCAGTAGGGGTGACAAGTGATACAAATGAGATAGTTAATTCACATTTGAGAATAAAGAGATGTTCCCAGGATGAAATGACATCCTGACTGAGACTTGAAGGATAAGTAGGAGTTATCCAAGTGACAAGCTTGGGAATCACGTTGACGACAGTAGACAGAGCTCTGAGTGAGCAGTGAGAATAAGTGTACAGGTTAATAGGTCATCAGCTTCCTCCTGGGGATGGCGTTCTGATGAAACACATCCTTAAAAACAGCCGCCTCCAAGCTCCATAGACAAATCCACACTCCCTGAGGGACTGAATTGCTGGGTGGAGGGCTGTGGTGACCATGGTCTCGGGGAACATCTAGCTTAATTGCCATAACATAGTTTCTAAAGAAAATGTTCTACATTCTACCTTGCTGAGTAGGGTCTGGGGTCTTAAAAGCCCGTGAGCAGCCGTCTAAGATACTCCACTGGTCTCACTCCTTCGGGAGCAAGGGAGAATGAAGGAAACAAGATATAAGGGAAAAATTAGTTCAAAGGACTGCTGGACCACAACTACCACGGCCTCCACCACACTGAGTCCAGTACAACCTGACGGTGCCCAGCTACCACCACTGACTGCTCTGACAGGGATCACAACAGAGGGTCCCAGACAGAGCTGGAGAAAAATGTAGAACATAATTCTAACTCACAAAACAAGACCAGACTTACTGGCCTGATAGAGACTGCAGAAACCCCAAGAGTATGGCCCCTGGATGCCCTTTTAGCTCGGTAATGAAGTCACTCCTGAGGTTCACCCTTCAGCAGCAGATTAGACAGCCCCATAAGACAAAATGAGACTAATGGGGCACATCAGCCCAGGGACAAGGACTAGAAGGCAGAAGGGGACAGGAAAGCTGGTAATAGGGAACCCAAGGTCGAAAAGGGAGAGTGTTGACATGTTGTGGGGTTGTTAACCAATGTCATAAAACAATATGTGTACTAACTGTTTAATGAGAAACTATTTGTTCCGTAAACCCTCATCTAAAGTACAATTTAAAAAAAACGTTTTTTTAAAAGCCTCCTTCAAACACGCATACATACAAACACTCCTAGACTAACTTTATGCTCCACTCATTCTCCAATCTCCATCTCTAAAGTCAAGGGAATGACAGAACAATGTATTATCAATCTGGGTTAGATATTCTGTGGCAACACAATTTTACTTTTATTCAGTCATTAAAGTAATCATACAAACAGGGTTCCTAGAGGAAATAAAGAAAACATTTGTAAGTATGCAGCTATCTTTCAGATTCCTCGGAATAAGTTCTAGGAAAGAATCCCTAAATGAAATCATGTGAGACAGACTGGCATCTGGCTAAGGATACCAGGACCAGCACCCCAACTCTCAGGGAGATGCCAAAGTATCTTGAACAACTGAATGTGGTTGGAGACTAGGGTCTCTCCTAAACATTTTCTAAGACGAAATATTTTTAACCTAGACGTACCACATGGCTTGCTCCTAAGTCTGTCTGTTTGACTAGGAAGTAACCAAGAAAAGGAGAAAAACAGCGTCTCCCACTCACTTAGGGAGGCAAGTTCACCTAGCCAGGTGAACAGAAAACCTGTGGATTTCAGTTATTCTGTAATGTGGTACTGCTTGGGACTGTGGAGAAATTGACCTGTAGGAAAACAAATGAAATCACTTCTATTTGTAGGCGAACGTTTTGAGCTCATCTGGAAGGTGTTCTCTTGTTTCTTCTCTCCTATTCTCTTTGCCGGATGAAATGAGTATGAGAAGGTGAGACTCGTCTCTTGAGAGTTTGCACTGCTTGTGTACTTTGAAGTGGAGGGATTCAGAAGTTTTCTTGCTGTTCAATTTTAAAGTTTCTCCTCCATTTCTTTTCTCTCTGCCCTCTTCTACCCCTTGTTTTCCTCATACATGTTTTTTTGGCTTCAGGGAACTTTGAATCCCAACTTCAAAAGAAACCTATAATGAAGCCTGGCTGATGTTTACCAGACCTGCCACTGCAGGGGCCCAGCCCAACCATTCCTTTGGCTCAACAACCACAGAGTGTGGGTGAGCAGAGCACAGCTAATCCAGAGCATCCAAGTCTGTATAGCACCAATTCCTCCACCTGTTCCTGTTGATGGCACATGCATCTGCCCTCCTGTTCCATAATACATACCCTGTAGTGTTCAGCTGCAGACCTCACTCTCTGCCATGCGCCTGCAGGGTACCCCCTAGTGACCCTCTTGAGGATTTTATAGGGAAGGGGGCCATGTCCTTAACATTGCTATGTATAGCAGTCCTTCTGTTCTCAGACTCTCCAACAGCAAAACTCAGGTGAATGAGGCAGAGAAGAGCCCATGAGTCACCAACACAAGGAGACTGAAGACCACCACAAGTTCAGAAAATGAATGTACGGTATCCCATTGTCTTGTCACAGCATGACCTGAGACTTGGTGATTGATGCCCTGGTTAAACTGTGCTCAGTCATTTGTTTTTATTTGGTAATTTTTTTTTTCTCCTCATGATAATACTACAGGATCTGAGACATAGAAACCAACAAAGACAAGCATACAATTCCAGATTTGCCTGGATACTTAGCTCAACTCTAGTGTGAAAAGGAGAGAGAACAAAGGATGAAAAAGAGGTTCAGTAGAACAGAGTCCTTCGTCTGTGAGACATGATTTTAGAGAGAAAAGTAACAGAAATAATTAATGACCACAAATAAGCTGAACCCTAGAAAAGCCAGGGAACCTGAGTTTCCCTTAGAGCAACAAGATTCCCTTGGCTTGGCTCTCCCATAGAGAGTGGCCAATGACATTTGTGAGGTGAACACTTATCCCTTCCTTTCCCCAAACCTTGTAGACCCTCTCTCAGGGATGCTACTTTGTAGAAATAGACATTTGGCCTATGTAGCCCTCCCCACCATAAGCCAAGTTGCTCTGTCTTGGAAATTCTGTTCAACTGGCTGGGTGATACATCCATAATTCATATCTCCTCCTGACCAGGCCCAAGCCTGATAAATACTCTCCCTTTGACAGGAGGCCCATCTGGGTTACAGATGTTGGATGCTGGATTCCTCATCCTCGCTCATCCTCTCAGAGCCTCTGGGAGAAGAACTCCTTTGGGCTACATTTCTTGTTTCACACTGGTTGTGGGGAGATTGGGGAGGGCGAGTACTCTGGGCAGGATTTGGGAAATGAGAAGCATTTTTCATACAACAATCATTGTACTTGCATGTTAGTAACCTATCTATAGGGTGTCCCCCACTCCCCAAACATCCCCCACTAACCCATGAGCTCCTGAGCTCAAGGCCTTTGTGCCTGGCACTTGCTGTTTGCTTAATGTCTGGCAAAGCATTTGTTGAAGTTGGATCTCTCCAGAGTCACAATATAATGGAATTGTGAGCTTAAGCTCCATGATTTAATCGTAATGATAGGGATAGTATATACGGGTAATTTGGTTCAGAGATAGCCACTCACTCTACCATGTCACAGGGACTCATAGAAACCCAGAGATCTTTGTCTCTATGAATACAAAGTCCTTTCAAACAATCTAAGCCATAGCACAGTCTGCAGTCTGAACCCCATGTCCTGCTTTTAGTGCCTCAGCCTGAATTTAAGCCCAGAAAACATAGATGAAATTATTCATTCCATTCACTAAATTCCTAGTGCTTATTCCACATATAGTTTTTATATTGTTCCTTCTCTTACCATGCCTAGTATATTACAGAACTTGATAAATAATTGTTTTAAAAAATTATCGTTCATGCCAATAAGAGTTATGAAAAACACTCAGTTTTTTTAATAATAAAAATTCAGCACAAAGTATACAAGGCAGAGGGTAGAGGAGGAAAATAAAAGCCTATACATGAAATAAATCTAAGTTAGTTGGAAAAAAGAAAACCTCTCCTCTATACTATGTTTCTGCCTACAGATTTCCTCCTCCAAAAAAAAAAAAAAAAAGGAAATTCATAGACAATTACCCTTTTCTAAATCATCATAAGTAGAGATTTAAAAGTGTTATTCCTACTGTGAACAATCACTAGACATTTAAGGAAATTCACCACCACTAAAGAGACAAATTTTAAAAAATTGGGGAAAAATGAAAGGATGACTTCAAATGAATTAGATATAACACACAGAAAAAAATTCAAAATGAATCTTTATCTTTAGGCTCGATAGAAGTTTCTTCCTTAAAACAGAACAGGTTAATATAAAAAAAAAAATCAGAGAATAAAAAAGTCTTTAAAACGTGATTAGTGAAATAAAAATTCAAGAGCTGGAAGATAATCTCAAGGAAATCTACCCAAAAAAACTCCAAAATGAGAAGCAGCTAGAACATATCAG
The DNA here is from genome assembly GCF_000243295.1 of Trichechus manatus latirostris. Lineage (NCBI taxonomy): Eukaryota > Metazoa > Chordata > Mammalia > Sirenia > Trichechidae > Trichechus > Trichechus manatus. The sequence continues at coordinate 13,072,226 of NW_004443957.1, read as the reverse complement.
AAAAAAAAGATTATAGACAGAGAATAAATTCGAGAGATCCATCCTGAGGAATGTCTGGAGGGAAAACAAGAGAATGGAGAAAGTTGGTTGAAGAAATATAAAGGTAATAACTTAAGAAAACTTTCCAGAGGTAAGGCGCATGAGTATCCAGATTAAAAGGACCTACTGAGTGCTCAGCAAAAGAATTATAAAAGATCATTAATAAGAAAAATTATCACAATATCAATAAAGTAATAAAGCTAAGGATAAGATTCTAAAAGATTTATAAACGGAAAAAAAATCACCTTAAAAACACAATTATCAGAATAGAAGCTAGAGGGAACTAATAAATTTCTTCAAAAGTTTCAGAGAAAATGTTTTCCAACTTAAAATTTTATATGACGACAAACTATCAGTTTTGTGTAAATGCAGAATAAAAATATTTTGAGAAATGCATTTTCAAAAAAAAAACCTAAAACATTCTTTCTTACAAAGTTACTTAAGGATATTCTCCAGTAAAATAAGGTAGTAAATTAAGAGATTTGTTTGTGTAATTCGGAGCCCTGGTGGCATAGTGGTTAAGAGCTCAGCTGCTAACCAAAAGGTCAGCAGTTCAAATCTACCAGCCACTCCTTGGAAACCCTATGTGGCAGTGCTACTCTGTCCTATAAGGTTGCTATGAGTCAAAATCAACTCGACAGCAAGAGGTGTGTGTGTGTGTGTGTGTGTGTGTGTGTGTGTGTGTGTGTGTGTGTGTGTGTGTGTGTAAGAAAAAAAGACACATTCCATAGATTCAGTGTAAGATAACACATTTAAAAAAAAAAAAGGAAGAATGAAAAGGAAGGAAGAAAAGACAAAGACTCAAGGGAGGTGGGGGGAGAAGCTGTGCCAGAAAGGAAATATAATAATAAAATAATATTCTGTTCTACAACAAATAATATTTTATAGTCATAATATTATAAAAATTATGTATTATTAAAGTATATTATTGCTTTAGCAAAAAATAATAAATAACCAAAACCAAACCCATTGCCATCGAGTTGATTCTGACTCATAGCGACCCTATAGGAGAGAGTAGAACTGCCCCATGGGGTTTCCAAGGAGCGCCTGGTGGATTTGACCTTTTGGTTAGCAGTCGAACTCTTAACCACTACACCACCAGGGTATAACTATATTTAAATACCAAAAAACCCAAACCCATTGCAGTGGAGTCAATTCCAACTCATAGTGACCCTATAGGACAGAGTAGAACTGCCCCATAGGGTTTCCAAAAATTGGCTGGTGAATTCGAACTGCTGACCTTTTGGTTAGCAGCTGAGTCCTTAACCACTGCCCTGCTGGGGCTCTGAATAGAATGGTGCAAACAGGGTTAATGTGCTGAGCAACTAACCAAAAGGTTGGAGGTTCAAGTCCACCCAGAGATACCTCAGAAGAAAGGCCTGGCAATCTGCTTTCAAAAAACCCTGGAAAACTCTATGGAGCACAGTTCTACTCTGGCACACATGAGGTCACCATCAGTTGGAATGGACTTGATGGCGACTGATTACTGGTTATATTTAAATAACTATATTAGAGGAAGGCAAGTGGGGACAATGTAAGACAGTCTCATCTTTATCATAAGAGGAAGTCAGTGGATAATGTTAAAATTGATAAATCAAGTAATACAAATATAAGATTTGGAGATATGGAGGTAATTACCAGAAAAAACAGGTAGAAGAATTACATATGGGTACCTATGTGGGGGTAGGCTAGAGAGTAAAGAAGCAAGAGGGAGAGTTAGACAAGGGACTTTTGTTCTTCCTTATGTCTTTTGATAAAATTTGATGTTTTCAATCATGAACATTTATTACTTAGATTTAAATGTTTTTATGTAACAAAAAACATAAATAGTTCCTCTGTATTCCACAAAACACATTTTGTATGCAGAGGTAAGAGAGTACCATAAGAATAAAGGGTTGAAATACCATCTGGGTCTACAGATAGACATGGATAAGTAACTATGGCAACTGTGGCAGTGAAGGGAATGAATTATAAACACCCAGATAAGGGCAATGTTGGTAGAGACTTAGATAAAGGGTTGCTCTAAGAAGAATGAGGCCTGGGTACTTTGTGAGACTGCTCTCTCAGTCAGGGTAGTGGGTTGGAGGAATGAGCTAGAAGACAAATGGGAAGAGGCCAGACTTCCCCATCTCTCCCAGGGATCCTAAGAGTTGGCAACCATTCTTGTTGGTGAGGTTTAACCTCTGCTTAAAGTTATCAAAATCTGAAAACCAAATCCAAACAGAATCTTTCCTATGCAAATATTTCCAGTAATGTGATCAATTCCATGCTTATTGTTATCTAAACAAAGACTTCCCATCTGTCAGCTGTAATAATGATAATAACAACGAATGTTAGTTTAGGACTATTTTTGTACATTGAATACTTTAGAGTTATCAAGCATTTTCCCATGCCTTATCTCATTTGATTCACAAAACAACCCTAAAATATCCTTTTCATAACTATTGGCATATACAGTTGCCTACCTATATTCTCCACCTCTGGGGTTTATTGGGAAGTTGCTTTCCCACTGACAGTGTGTGCTGCTGGCAGGTGGAGACCAGTAGGACAGTTTGAAATGGGAAAAATGGGCACGTGCTAGAAATTACTGCTTTCACAGGGTACTTTATGAAGTCGTGCTGAATTGATGTTTTTGGTATGAAAAATATAAATTTTGATAAACAGTTTTTTGGGACACAAGTGTACTACTACACTTGGGGGGGGTTAGAATTAGTGGGACATATATGTCCCTCTGAACTCTGAGGGTAGAATTAGTGGGATGAGGCAAGAAAAAAATCCATAGTACCTTCCAAAAATTCAAACACACTCAATGATTCAGTTTGCATTCCATTAACGAAAACACACGGTAACAACAAAAAATTCAAAGCAGAAAATAACTGAGTTTTGAAAGTGATGTAGATAATGCAAAGTATTATTGCAATCTCCTCCATTTTACAGACAAAGCATCTGTGAGTGTCAGAAAGAGACTTGCTTAATTTACATAGTTAAATAAAAAGTCCAGAATTCAACTGTGTCCTTTGAGCCCAAATGCCACACTCAATCTTTGACACCACAATGCCTGAACTATGGGCCAACCTATTAGTGTTAACAGACACCAAGAGGACACAAGGATGTTGTAATTTACTGTACAAATTGTGACCAACACAGAAGCGGCCATCCATTTATTGGGCAGGAGCTGAGATCCAGTCCTCCTGTGTCTCACCAGCCCTACACCCTAGCTCAGGTGAGCCTATTTATAATTTGCACAAATGACACTTTGTACATTGGAGAGGCCTTGTCCACTTAACATTAATTAACATGTTTACCACCCACCTCCATTCTTTCCTCCCTCCCTCCTGTCTTACCTTCCTTTTCTGCCCCCAACCCCTGCCAAACAAACAAAAACCCACTGCTGTCAAGTTGATTCTGACTCATAGCGACCCTATAGGACAGAGTAGAACTGTCCCACATGATTTCCAAGTCTGTAAATCTCTACTGAAGCAGACTGCCACATCTTTCTCCCAGAGTGGCTAGTGGGTTCAAACCTCCAAACTTTCAGTTAGCAGCTGAGCACTTAACCACCATGTCACCAGGGCTCCTATCCAACCCCTGCATTAGCCATCAAACGAGAATCCTTTTATTGGCCTTTGTCTCAAAACAAAGAACACATAAAATCCATTAAAAAAAAAAAAGTTGCCATCAAGTTGATCCCGACTCATGGCGACCCCTTGTGTGTCATAGTAAAACTGTGCTCCATAGGGTTTTCAATGGCTAATTTTTCAAAGTAGGTTGGCAGGCCTTTCTTCTGAGGCACCTCTGGGTGGACTCCAACTGCCAATCTTTCGGTTAGCAGCTGTGCATGTTAATCCTTTGCACCATTCAGGGACTCAGACAAGGCCACTGATCTCATGAAACTAATATTCTAAAGATAGGGGAAAGACAGACAAATAAATGAATACACAAGAAAAACATCACAAGTGATAATGGTAGAGGATTAAAATCAGGTGGTGTAACAGTGATGGAGTAACTAATCTGGGTGATCAGGAAAGACCTTCCCAAGAGGTGATATTGAAGCAGATATTTGAATGACAAAAGAAAACCCACCAGAGGAAGATCAAGGAAAATCAGAGCCTGAGAAGATAGAGCAGCTAATGTGAAACCCTACGGCAAGAAAGAGCTTGACCCATTTAAAGAAAACAGAATGAAGTTGGTGAGGCCATGAATGTGGGTGGGGAAGGTGGATAGAGTGGGATGATGCTGGAGAGTTGGCAAGAGCCAGAGTGCAGCACAGTTCTGTAAGCCAGGTGGGGAGTTTTGATTTATTCTTAGCTCGATAATAAGAATAATAATAAAAAAAGATTTGAAAAACAGAGTGACAGGATCTGATTTACCTCTTTCAAAAGATCTTTCTGGCTGTTGTGTGCAGAATGGAATTTAACAGGGCAAGAGAAGAAGACCCCCATTGCCTAAAGGAGATGTGTGGTGAGATGTCTGTCAGGTTTGGAGATATAGAATGTCGTGTTTGTGAAACTCCTGAAACTGCACCAGACTAATCAGATATGCAAACTCTTCATGGATTTGTACTACTTTGCTGAGAACCTAAGACTACAGGAAAAACAAGCATGTATAATTGGTGTTGATTGGTTACTCTCAATGTATACCTTGTTTGTTGTCTGTGAAGATTCCCTGACGTTTGGTAGATTAAGTCGTTCTGCTTTCCTGTGCCCCAAGTACCTGATGCATATGACTGCAGGTGCACCTCACACTTGGTTATATCACAGACCTGGGGACATAGTTGTCCTCTCCATAGATGGTGAGTTCCATGAAGGGGAGTGTGTTTTAGTCATTGCGGTATCCCTGAGTACAACACCTACTACTTCACAGAAGTTCAACACTGTGTGATGGGAGGATGAATGTTTTATTTGGGGATCTGTGTGAACCCTCTTTTGTCTCCGAAAGCCAAAAGGATAAAACAATGTTAGAAATGTACCCCTCCAAGTAAGACACCCCCAAGCCAGGGCCCCTTACCTCCAGGGCGAGTCAGGGTCAAAGCAGGTCTTGCGCACATTGGCCACCTCCGGGTCACAGCAGTCACCGTCGTCAAAGTCGTTCAGCATGTTGTTGCACTCCACATGGCAGAGTCCGTCTCTGCGGTTCCAGGAGTAGCAGCGGCCCTGCAAGCGGCAGTCTCCCCCATCGTAGCCCGTGAGTGGGTGCTCACACTCGGGGTCGCAATGGTCATTGCCAATCTTGCTAGGCTCACAGTTCACGAGCACAACCCGGTGGCGCAGGGTGGAGTTGTGGACTTGGCGAACGCTCAGCTGCCAGCTGATGTTGTAGCGGCTGAAGGCCTGGTTCAACGCCTCGTGCTGCCGATTGATCTGCTCCTCGCTCACAGTGGGGTTCCGGCCCTTATCATCGCAGATGTTCACCACCTGGTAGCGTATCACCTTCTCTCCCCGGAGGGGCCAGTGTCCATTATACTGGGTGATCAGTTCCACATTGTCACAAGCCGTCTGCCCACAGAGTGGGGGCTGCAGAGGTGACAGAATCTCAGGAGCCATCTCAAAGCCCTGGAGAACTTCAAGACGTGGGAACTTCTCATCTCTAAAAGGGGCCCACTGTTCTTTCAGGGGCTCAAAATTGGCTGTCAGGATCAGGGTGGTTAACTCCTCCGCCTCACTGGGATGCTTTAGGCTGTGCTGCAGGTGGCTTTGTGAGAGAGCCGTTGACCAGAAGGCCATTGTGCCCAGGTGTCCACGGAAATAGTGCCCATCCTCAGAGTTATCACCCCCCAGGAGCAGAGAGCGGCAGGACACCATGAAGGGGCTGTTCAGGGGACCAGACTGGTCTGAACTACTGGCCACCTGAGTTCCATCCACATACAGGGCCATTCGCTGTCCGTTGTAAGTGGCTGCCACGTGTGTCCACATGCCTGGTTGGTAGCGACTGTGGCCAGTCACAACAGTGGCTTTCTTCACATGGTCGGTGCGGAGGGAAAAGAAGAAGCGAGCATCTCGCCTTCCCTTGTCCTTCCCTGAACGGATCCCCAGGGCCCAGCCCTTGTCACTGGCAATGTGGGAGCAGTTATCAAACACACCTGGGAAAGAAGGAAGAATCGAGGGAAGAAATACCAGATACAAAGGGGGATGGAGAAAGGGAGAAGAAAACCCATGTAAATATGCAAGAATGTAGATTTGTAATGGGGGGAAAAATAACTGATCCAGATTTCCCACCTGGGATGCCTGTTCAGTATTCCATATTCGGCTGTTCCTGCAGCATCTATCCCCAAAAGGTATCTGATTTGAGATTCTACCCATTTTAAACTCATTCTGGCATTTTTAAATCACCAAAATGGTGGCTAGAAGGGGATGTCCAATGTAAACCATCCTCTTCATTCTTCACAAATATTCCTCATGCAAACTGACTTTGAGTCCATGCCTTCTCTTCATTGACCCTGGCACCTTCCAATTCCTCAGACATCATGAGGGCAGTCATAGCTTTTACAAAAGGCAGTAAGTAATCTGTCACCCTCCCCTCAAAAGGTCATTTTTCTCCATTGAATATTAAAATGATGATTTGCATGGGGAAAGCGGGAAGTTGGTAAGTCAGGGAGTCCCTCAGAGAAGACAATAACATCCCAGACTTCACTTCTAGCCCAGTATTCCCTCTAGTACCTCTCCACGGGCAGAGGCTCCCACCCACAGAGAACAGTTACTCCCCAGCATCAGCAAAATGGCATTGCTCCATGGACCTTGCCTGAAAAAACAGTTAAGTCAGTTATAAGAAAGATTCCTCTGATAACAATGATGCCCCCTACAGTCCCAGAACAGAACTTTCTCAGGTTAATGAAGGCCCCTGCCATGCATTACCTTACCACCTTGCTCACAGCAAGCACAGGACTAGTAAATCAAATTGAATAAACAAAGGTAGGAACAGCTGTAGATAACTACACCACTAATAAGTCTGCAGCAGGAAGAAGTGGGAGAATTAGCTGTGCCCTGATCACAGATGAAAGAGGACCCAGAAGGCAGTTTGGAGGCTTTGAATGCTCCCAGCAGCCCATCTTGGGTTATGGACCCACCATTTCCTCCTACGCACCTCTCCTAGCACACAGCTAGGGTCTCAGGAGCAGATTTTACTTGTCAATTATGGGAAGGCAGTGCATTCACACTGAAAGTGCTTAATAAATGCTGTTGAACTGATGAATGAAGGATGGAAAAAACACTAGCCTTTGATCAGATACCTGAGGTTAACATCAATATTCCTTCTCCTTAAGCCTGTAAAAACCCCCCAACCTAAACTCACTGCCCTTGAGTTGATTCTAACTCACAGTGACCCTATAGGTAATGGAGGGAAAAATAACTGATCCAGATTTCCCACCTGGGATGCCTGTTCAGTATTCCATATTCGGCTGTTCCTGCAGCATCTATCCCCAAAAGGAATCTGATTTGAGATTCTACCCGTTTTAAACTCATTCTGGCATTTTTAAATCACCAAAATGGTGGCTAGAAGGGGATGTCCAATGTAAACCATCCTCTTCATTCTTCACAAATATTCCTCATGCAAACTGACTTTGAGTCCATGCCTTCTCTTCATTGACCCTGGCACCTTCCAATTCCTCAGACATCATGAGGGCAGTCATAGCTTTTACAAAAGGCAGTAAGTAATCTGTCACCCTCCCCTCAAAAGGTCATTTTTCTCCATTGAATATTAAAATGATGATTTGCATGGGGAAAGCGGGACAGAGTAGAACTGCCCCGTAGGTTTCTAAGGCTATAAATCTTGACAGAAGCAGACTGCCTCATCTTTCTTCCATGGAGCTGCTGGTGGGTTCAAACCAAAGACCTTTTGGTTGGCAGCTGAGCACATTAACCACTGTGCCACTAGAGTTCCTCCTGTAAAAACCAAGAATCTTATTTATTCCCTTGAATTCCTGCTGGTGCAGTGGTTAGCTGCTGGGATGCTATCCAAAAAGTATGTGGTTCGAACCCACCAGCCACTCAGCAGGAGAAAGATGTGGCAGTCTGCTTCTGTAAAGATCACAGCCTTGCAAACCCTGTGGGGCAGTTCTACTCTGTCCTATAGGGTCGCTATGAGTTGGTATTGGCTCAACAGGAACAGGTTTTGGATATTTTCTATTTGTTGCATACACAGGTATGTGTATGAGTTGGGTACAACTTTAGGCTTGACATATAAATTACTAGATAATTAACTTGATTACCTGCCAGTCATCGAGTTGCAAGTTTGAACACTTTGATTTACTGTCCTTAGCACCTCTCTTCTATTATCAATAAAACAATTCTTTCTACTTATTTGTCTCATAGGAAGCTATGAAATTACTGATGGTTTGTCTAAAATAGTATTTCAAACTTCTGGAGAACATTACATAGCATATGGAATTTTCATATCATTCTAGTGTAGTTCTGGTAATTATAGGGTAGTTATGGTAACTATATCAAAAAGCATTTATTAACTAACAGCATTAAAATAACCTATTTTAGCTAGGAGTCATAGCAGATATGTAGAAATATTACTTTCTGAATGATTGCCAAAGTAGTAATTCCTTATTCTCTAATTTATTAAGATGTCCAAGAAGCTTATAGGAAACCTTACTAGGTGCTTAGATTTAAAAAAAAAAAAAAAAAAGTTGCCATCAAGTCCACTCCAAATCTTGGTGACCCATGTGTGTCAGAGTAGAACTGTGCTCCATAGGGTTTTCAATGGCTGTGATCTTTCTAAAGTAGCTCACCAGGTCTTTCTTCCAAGGCACCTCTGGGTAGTTTCAAACTAGGGCTTCAAACCAGTTCATTCCAGTGGTGGAAATTTGCATTTCTACCCCCAGATATACTGAATCAGAATCTATAGTTTAACAAGATCCCCAGGTGATTCTTACGTATGATAAAATTTGAGACACACTGTTCTACTAGTGGTTCTCAGAATTGGTCCCTAACCAGCAGTATTAGCATTGTCTGGGAACTTATTAGAAATGCAAATTCTCAACAGAGATTCAAACCAAAATGAACCAGTTCGAAGCCCTGGTAATTTGGAACCACCAACCTTTCGGTTAGCAGCCAAGCGCTTAACCATTTCCACCACCAAGGTGCTTAGATAACTGCATTTCATTTGCTGTATTTTTATTGTAGACCTCACCAACAGGAGCAAATAAATAGTTGCTGAAGCCCTGCACTTTTTCCAGCAAAAAAAAAAAAAAAAAAAAATTTAGTAAATCCAATTCCCTAACCCAATGTCATCTACCCTTGCTGTAGATCAGAATCACCTGTGGCACTTTTGCAACTACAGATTCTTATGGAACCATGTTGATGGTTGCTGATACCCTATATTTACAAATGAAACTGAGCTTCTCACTGCTGCTAAGTGGATGGAAATGCAGAGGACAGAAGTTGGAAGTTGGAGGCCTTGATATTTTGCAACCAGACAAGGAAAATTTGAAAGATTTTTATCAATGGTAAATTAAATCAGACATGAAAGTGGAATGCTTGTCTGAAATTCTTTTAAACAGTTTATTTAAAAAGCACATCTGATCGAGAATCTTAGGTTTACCCGAGGTCTCTACACAGGAGTAGTACGTACTGGTTCGGTAATTCAGCACACTAATGGAATGAGAGGTAATTAAAAGAAAAAGGGCCTGTTATAAGTAAGTTCACGGATAGGATGCTGTTAGGGAATACGGCTGATTGTCTAAGATCGATTATTAATTAGGGCTTTTTATTATTTGCAATAAAAAACTCATGTTTAAGACTACTGGCATAGAAATAAACACCCTTTGCTCCAACTGAAAGATCTATCATTCCAAGAGAGGAAGCTGTGGCGCTGAAACATGCCGTGGCTTACATCTCCCTGAGGATCACTGGGATCAGCTCCAACCCCTTTCATGAGATCATGTAAGAGTGTTCAAAATTTTGAGGACAAAGTAAATATTTCTGCCCTCCCTGCATCTTCTTGGTCTGTATTGGTAATAACCTATTCCCCCAACATGGAGAATCATCGGATCCTCTTCTCCCACGACAGTGAATATATCAGTCCACAGTTAGGTTGGAATTGGAGCCTGTGCTCAGGCAAACACTGATGGCCGCAACTTTGAACCTCTGACCTGGAAGCTTCAACCTCCATCCCTAGCTGGTAGAACAGGTTTGTGCTTAGTGACTTAAGGAGCTGTCACCCTACTAAACCAAAAAGGTTTTACATTTTATCTCACCGTCTCTTTCCCTGGAAAAAAAGAATTCCATTTGGAATCAATCCATTTAGTTTATCAAACATATTTTGAACACCCCATTCATGCCAGATAGGGACATTGTTCTCAGCTTTGGACGAAAAGGATGGCCTGCACATATGAGGGGTTACAGTCTAATGGGGGAGAAGAAACACAGGAGATGATTTCAGTACATCAAAACTAAAATCAGGAATGCATAGGTAAATAAAAGCACAGAGCAGGGGCCCTAATTACAACCCAGAGGTTCAGAGACGATTTCCTGAGGAGGTGAGCCTGAATCAACTCTTGAAGAGTGTATAAGAGTTGGCCAGGCAAAAGAATTATAGAAGATCATTCCACACAGTGGGGACAGCAGGAGCAAAGGCACTGGGGCTGAGGAGTTTAATATATGGGAGCAATGATAAACGGTTTGGTATTAACGGAGTGAGAAAATTAAACCTTACATGCCAGGTCAAGGTAGCCCTTGTATGGCACACTAAGAGTCTTGGACTATACTCTGTAAGTTGGGAAATACCTGGAGGTCTTCCTATGGCTGACAAATGCCTCTAATATCCTAAGAGCACATAGTAATTGTAGCAAGAAATATCCCATGGTTGGCCGCTTACTCTGTCAAACTAGGTTCAACTGCAATTAAAACACATTAAGAAAAAAACTCTTCAAAGCTTTTAGATGGACAACTGTGGCACAAGAATTATATGACCACCACAAGGTAGCCAGTTCACCCATGTACTTGTTCAGTACATATCTGTGAAGCAATACTAGACTAGCTGTAAATCTCAGTAGCTGGTGCTGAGGATTCTAGAGTGATCAAATGGTTATTTGACACGAGAGAAAGTTCAGTATAGTGCAAAAGACAAAACTTAAGTAAAAAACTACAATGAAATATGTACATTGTAGTAAAAACTACAATGAAGTATAAATAGCTACAGAAGCATATAACAAACGGATATCTTTATTAAAACGTGGACGTAATATTGCAGACATTCTCCCTAAAGTCATTAAATGTCAACTTTCTAGAGCTGACCTGTCAGGTTAATAATTTGGTTCCTTGAAGGTATCCACCATCCAAATCTCCCCATGAAACCAGGGTGACCCTGGTTACTAGTCAGACGGGGAAGGCTGTTGCTGTGTGCTGTCAAGTCGATTCTGACTCGTAGCAACCCTATAGGACAGAGTAGAACTGCCCCATAGGGTTTCCTACACTGTGATCTTTGCCAGAGCAGATCACCAGGTCTTTTCTCCCATGGCACAGCTGGTGGGTTCGAACCACTGACCTTTGGTTAGCAGCTGAGTGCTTTAACCATTGCACACTAGGAATCCTTCTGGAAGGCTAGAGAGGCCCAAAGCCAAAGAGCTAAGTTCAGACATTTGCCAGATCAGAGGTTCTGGCAGTTCATCTAGAAATATTCACAGGTGTTTACAGAGGTTTGTCAGGTTCCTTTTGACCTGCATTTATTTAAAATACCCACTTCAGCTAAATCTTCTAAACTGGGAGGTGGTGTCATTTTTGTGAATATCTTTTCCTTCACTTCTGAGATGTAATGATATCTCCCATTTATATAGTACTTGAGCTTTCCAATGCAATCTCATCTTAAGCTATAAAACTATTGTGTGAGCTAGGCAGGGTGATTACCACTAGCCTCATTTCACAGGTGAAAACACTGAGGTTCGAAGAGGTCAGGTGTCAGGATGGGTGCAGAAAGTGCACTAGAACCAAGGTGTCATGATTCTGAGCCAGGACAGTTTTCTACCACACCAATGCTGGGGCAGAGATTATAAGCCTGAGTTAGCCAGAAGTCTCAGGCCCCACTCCACCACTTACAGGCTATGTGACCTTGGAAAAGTTGCATCACCTTGCTGAGCCTCAGTTTCCTCATTTGCAAACTTACTTGCAAAACAAAATCTGTCCATCTCAGGAGTATTCTTCAGCATCCTTCAACCATAAGCTGAGATCACAGCCCACCTCATAAGGTTTTTGTGAGAATTAAATAAAAGGACACATGGAAGAAGATCTTAGTACAGAGCCTAACACAAAGAGTGACCAATAAACATGAGCTATGATGATGCAGTCACTGGACGGTACAAATGGTTAACACGCGCTTGGATGCTACCAAAAGGTTAGAGATTAGAGTCTACCCAGAGGTGCCTTGGAAGAAAGTCCTGGTGATTTACTTCTGAAAAATCAGCCACTGAAAACCCTATGGAGCACAGTTCTACTCTGACACACATGTGGTAGCCATGAGTCGGAGTTGGCTTGACAGCAACTGGTATGAAGATAAGGAGTTTGATGACTGGTATAAAAGGGAAGAACAAATTAGATTTAAAACCAGTGGTATGTTGGTAAATATCACAGTTCAGTTTGGTATTGAGTGATTTCATAAATCATATTCATGATCTCGTCCCTCTGTTCCTCCGTTCCTCCCAAGAATGTGGCTTTGATCAGTAAACAACAGTTATAACATGTTTGCTTCTATCCCATGTACATCCAAAGTTGTAAAATCTCAATATTGCACAAGCTCAGAGTTTCTCCACATATACTGTGTTGGCTCAGATGACACTGACTGAGAAGTCTGAGAAGAAAGAAAAGTCTCCTAAAGGTGGAAATTCCATAATTTTTGACAATCAGCACCCTGAAGGAGATTTATAGCATTTGTCAATTTCTGTGGTGTACACACTCCCACAACGGTCAATTTCAAGTTACCGATATGATATCACTGAACATGCAGTCGGGAAGAGATGTGTGCAATCAGCTTCATGAGCCAGTATGAGCCAGCTCCAGCCCTGTAAAGACTAAAAAGGAAAGCAGATGAAAGCTGCCAAGTGTCTCCTTCTCCTTCTGACTGCTAGAGTAGATGTGGCTACTTTACTGATGACCTGATTATTTTATAATTTAAAAGGGGTAAATTTTGCCTCCTCTCTGGGCTTTGGGCCTTAAGATGTCCACCTGAGCACCAAGCAACCAACTGTACCTGTGAAATAAAACCTGTCCATTCTAGGCCTCTTCTTCAGCACCTTTCAACCACAAGCTGAGATCACAGAGCAGCCTGCATAGCTAACCCACACGTTCTCAGGAGGGGCCACCGGTCCTGCTTCCTTGACTCCAGTAAGCAAGAGCTAGAGGGACTCTGTTTCAAAAGAAAAATTATGGAATTCCCACATCTAGGAGACTTCTCTTTTTTCTCAGTCTAGCAGAACAAAGGCTGACAAAAACCAATGCCATCTGAGCCAACACAATATACGTGGAGAAACTCTGAGCTTGTGCAATATTGAGATTTTATAACTTTGGATGTACGTGTGATAGAAACAAACATGTTATAACCATTGTTTGTTCATCAAAGCCACATTCTTGGAAGGGACAGAGGGACGAGATCATGAATATGATTTATGAAATCACTCATCGCCAAACTGAACTATGATAGTCCCTGGGTTAGAAAAATCAGATCAAATGATGTAACTCAAAAGATGGTGGTGCTGCTGAAGCCAACCATTTGGACCATATTGTCTTAAAACTTTAAGAACCATTCTTTCAACTCTTGCTTGCAACTGGCTTCCATTATACATCGATGTTTACAAAATTTAAAATTGTGCAGATACTTTGCTTTGTATTTAAGTTTTGTGAGAAACGAAATTAAATCAAGAAAGTATATCTTGTTCAATAAATTCCTGTTCACAGCTCCAAAACTTGTATTCAGAGACTGTGGATATCTTAATAGAGCAATATATTCATGTGAGTCTTCAGCAAAAATAATTTGCATCCAGTTCTCTATTATTATTAATTGTCCGTATTTAGAATTAATAGAGTCAATTACCCTCAAGGAGAAAGGCCTTCTCTCAGACTGGCGATACAGTCTCTCTGGGTGATTATGAAAAATTCTAATAAAGCAACAAATACCACATCCACAGAGTTGTAAACAACTGTTTAATAGGGAAATTTGAAAATGTGGCCCCTGTAGAGGGGTAATCCTGCTTCTTTCACTTTATAGAGCTCTTTCTCTGCACTCAGCGGACCTGCTGCTTATGCCAGGAAGAAGTAGAGACTTGAATTACCTTTTATTAAATGGCCACTATGCTCGAACACTGAACATATGGCACCCCTAGGAGCCCTGGTGGCATGGTGGTTAAGAGCTGTGGTGAGCTATGGCTGCTAACCAAAAAGTCCGCAATTCACGTCTACCGGCCACTCCTTGGAAATCTTATTGGGCAATTCTACTCTGTTCTACAGGGTCACTATGAGTCGGAATCAACTCAACAGCAACGTTTTTTTTTTTGTTTGTTTTGTTTTGTTTTTTTTTATTAAACTCTACCACAAGTATATGAGCAAATGCCAGAGACAGGAATTAAAACCAGGTCTGTTCTACTGAAAAGCCCATGCTCTTTCAACTATGCTAAAATATTTCAAATACTAAACACAAATACGTTGCTAGGTTGTTGTTTTGGGGCAAAAAGAACAATATGAGCTGGGGAGTGTGGGGTTATCAATACGTTTGCAGACCACTACTTGAAGGCAACTGGGATCTGACTCTCAAAAAAAAATGTACCGATGAACATCCTCCACACCTGGAAATAGTTTGGGAAAGGAAAAGACTGGCTAACACATGTATTAATATCTCCTTGGTGGCCAGTCCCTAAACTGACAGGCTGGCTTGCTGAACATTAGGTAGAATTTCTGGGTGGCCTCACAGGATTTTCTGTGACACATGCACTCCATCATCAAATCTAGGGGACTCTGAGGCTAAGGAGGATTTGTTATCAGAAAGCCAGGAGTGAGACTGAAGGTCGGAAAAGGCAGGAGAGAAGCTAAGGTGAATAGCATGCAACTGACAACTTGGCTCCAATCCAGCAGCCTCCATCTTTCTCTTGGTTTCCCCACTAGGTATGTAACTGGCAGAGAAGGAATCTGTCTGAACAGAATATAATCTCAAAGGAACCAGATGGTCCAGATAGGAGCTGCCCACACCTCGCAACTGTTCCAGTCAAACTACTCTGATCGCTCCCCTCCCTCTCCACCGAAAATCTCCCCTCTCCTACTGGAATCCTCTATCAGCTGGTTTTGACAGAAAGGAGTCCCCTGACCACAAACCAGATACAGGGAGTTATGCTTCAACACAGCTCTTGGCATCATAATGCCAGCATTCTTGCAACCAGCATTCTCCTTGCAACCATAGGTGCATAATGAGGAGGAAAAGCACCACCCTACCCTAGGAGTTTTAAAGGTCAATAAAAAGTGGGAGAGAAAAAAAAAAAAATCTTCTGAAAACTCTCAGGTCAGGGTTCCAACTTTCCTTGGCATTCGTATTTTACAGTAATGACAAAAGGGAAAAAGTAGACTCTTATACCCTTTTCTTCCACAAATTGGAGGAGTATATGTGTTCCAGGAACATGATGCAAACTTATTTCAGAGTGTTCAAATAAATGGAAAAGCCAAATACACCCCTGTTGGAAGTCTATGTGGACTCAAGGCTGAGACAGATGCACTAAGACCTCATTCTCTTATATACTTCCCCAAATTAAATCCTCCTCTGTAGTCAACGTATCATTTTCCTAACACCAACATTCCACGTACTTTCCCAACCCCACAAATTATATTGCTTCCTTTGTCTGAAACGCCTCCCATCTATGGGCATGCCCTTCAAAGATTAGCTTAAGTTTTGCCTTGTCCATGAAGTCTTCTTTGGCCACCCTACTCAAAGTGATATCCCTTTTCTGTGGCAGATTGCTGAGCTTGTTGTATTGCTGTTATATTATTATTATTAAACCAAAAAACTTGAAAGCTCCATGGTGACAAGAGCCTGTCTTTGACATCTGTGAATTTGCCACAGAGCCAAGGAAGAAAAGATTGTTCTTAGTTCCTGCATTGTACCCACTCTATTCTGGATGTCAGACTGAGTCATGAGAGTCTCGGTCCAGAGAAAGAGCATTTCCTACCAGTCTCAGGGGACCCCAATAACCCTGCAGTTACATCTTACCTAAAGGAATGATCCAAGGGAGACCAGCAGCCTCTGTGCAACTACAGGTGCTTTGACTTTCCTGTGATGTTACATGTGCTTTTCACCACTCATCACATAATAAGCTGTTTCCTTCTGGATCCTATACAGTTGCATTGCCTCACATGTGGTAAGACTTATTGAGAGCTTTTCGTGGGCAAATTCCCACCTTCAAGGGAACATTTATCTATGGCAGAATCTCTCAGAGAAGATCATTTAAGCGCAGGCCAAGGTGGCAGAAGATGAGGATAAGCTCCAAGCACAAATGCTGCTCTTGGCTCAGACATGACTGTGGAAACTCACTTTCAGGAAACCTCCAAGGCAGAGTTTTTCTCTGCACTTCTGGGGAGGTTAAGGTCAGGAGTGAAAGTCCTGCTTCTCCAAGAAGCCCCATCAGCTTCCAGGAAGGTGAGGTTCTATTTAGCAAAACAGAGGAGTCACACACAGTGTCATCAGCTCTGGTAACTAAAAAAACATGCTATGTGGTGTTAGGTTGTTTTTAGGAAGAAAATGAGCGGAAAGTAGGGCCAGGTTATGTCATTGCCATAAATCAACCTGATACAAGGCAAGCTCCTTTCTCAGGATGTTATTATGCCCATGGCTTCCCCATACGTGCATCTGCTGCCTTCTGCAGAACTACTTACCCAACACTCTGACCCCCCAACGAGAGCACAGAGGAACACACAAAGGACCAAAAGGTGAAGAAGAGAGGCCATCCATCAAAGGCTGTGCAAACCTGGCAACAAGCAGGCCCATGTCAGCGGGAGGAGTGGGAGAGAGTGAAAAAAGCAGCCCAGGGAGGGGTGCTTCAGCTGTCTAGATAACTTTCCTGTAAGACAGGATTAGACTCAGCTTTTATCTATGAGTCAAAGCTTTCAAGAATTACAGCACAGAATGGGAAAACCTCCTGGGAACTGTATCACTAATATTTTTCCAGCAAATTTTTCAACCTCTCCTTACAGTCCGCTTTTCATTTTAGTCATGCTCCCTTCATGTGCAAAGATGACAGAAAGCAGGATGGGGGTTTTTCTAGCTTTCCATAGGCCACCCATGTCTAGGTTGAGAGTCAATGAGGCAGATTTGCAGGTAGAGGAGAGGATTTGCTTTGTGATTGCATAAGAGAACAGGGCACCATGGAATGGTGAGATAGGGGATAAGAATCCAAAGGGGTCTACGACCTCAGAAGAGGTGGACCACACATGTCATCCACACAAAGTTAGCACAGTTCCTGGCACAAAGTGTCAATGAATGTTGACTACTCTTAGAATGATTATTGTTACTGTTTTTTTTTTTTTGTTGTGGGGGAGTGGTGGTTGATAAAAAGGGTTTTAAATCTAAAGCATCACCACCTGCTGTACTCATCTGCAACCAGTAGTGCCTGCCTGGAGGTCAGGCTGAAAATACCCACATACCTTCTGAAAGACCAACTCGGGATCAAATCTTCTCACGTTTTACCATGCATATGAACAACCCAGGGATCTGAACAGCTGCGGATTCTGATTCAGTAGGTCTTTGCTGGTGCTCTAAGTCCTGCATTTCTAAGAAGCTTCCAGGTGCTGCTGGTCCCCTGGCCACACTTTGAGTAGCAAGACTCTAAATCAGAGCAGAACAAAATCTGTCTTTGAGGACAGGCCTTTGTCGGCAGTGAGTAAGGGACAGAGACTCATCTAGTGGCTTAAATAAAATTAATAGCAGCAGGCAAGTCTCCTCCACTCCCATCTTTACCTCACTTACTACAGACAGACAGACAGACACACATACACACATACACGTAGATGCAAGCACACACATACCATAGACATGTTTAGCTAGGGACCACATTTGTCACACTTTCTCTGCTCTCTTATCACCCATACAATAATGTTATTGTTAAGTGCTCACATCACCTGCACAATAATCTTGTTGTTGTTCTTGTTAGGTGCTAATGAGTCAATTTTGACTCATAGCGACCCCATATGTCAGAGTAGAACTGCCACTATAGGGTTTTCTAGGCTGTAATCTTTATGGGAACAGATCATCAGGTCTTTCTCTTATGTAGTTTCTGGGTGGGTGTGAACTGCAGTTGAGTGCTTAACCATTGCACCATCAGGGCTTCTACAATAATATTAGGTGGTAGCTATAGAAAAAAGAGGCATAGGGGATGTAAAGATATGAATGAAGAAAGTCAAAAAAGAAGAAATAAAAATTTAAATATCCAGCCTCAACAAAATGCAAATTAATACAAGATGAAAAGTTTTGTCTATCGGCCTGGCAAAGATGATGAACAATAATAGTATCTAGACATGGTGACATCGTGGAGAAATAGTCACACTCATGCACTGCTGGAAGAGTGGAAATTGGTAAACCATTCTGTGGAACCATTTGGCAATGATTTCCCAATAATGTTCACATTCTCTAACCCTATAATTTCACTTCTAGGAATCATCATAGGAAAACAATCTAAGACGTATGTTCTCAAGGATGAATAAGGAAGTTCAAAACAGCATTATTTATAACAGCAAAACATTAGAGGAAACCTAAATGTCCAACAGTATAGTCCATCCATACAGTGAAATCCTATCCTGCCATTAAAAATCACATTTTATGAGTAGTGTCTGCGGTCTTAAAAGCTTGTGAACGACCATCTAAGATACATCTATTTGTCTCATCCCATCCAGAGTGAAGGAGAATGAAGAAAACCAAAGACACAAAGAAAATATTAGTCCAAAGGACTCATGGACCACATGAACCACAGCTCCACTAGCCTGAGCGCAGAAGAACTAGATGGTGCCCAGCTACCACATGCTTTGACCAGGATTACAATAGAGGGGCCTGAACAGGGCAGGAGAAAAATGTAGAACGAAATTCAAATTCACAAAAAAAGACCAGACTTACTGGTCTAACAGAGACTGGAGGAACCCCCGAGACTATGGACCCTGGACACCATGCTAACTCAGAACTGAAGCCACTCCCAAGTCCAACTTTCAGCCAAAGATTAGACAGCCCTATAAAACAAACAATAACACATGTGAGGAACATGTGTCTTAGTTTAATCAAGCAAACAAGACCAAACGGGCAACACCTGCCCAAAAGCAAAGACGAGAAGGCAAGAAGGGACAGGAAAACTGGACTAATGGACATGGGGAACCTGGGGTATAAAGGGAAAGGGGGAGAGTGCTGACACATTGTGGGGATTGCAACCAACGTCACAAAACAATATGGGTATAAATTTTTGAATGAGAAACTAACTTGCACTGTAAACTTTCACCTAAAGCACAATAAAATTAAATATATATATATGTATATATATATATATATCAAGGTTCAGAGCAAAAAAAAATCACATTTTATAAGAATGTCCAGGGACATAGGAAATGTTCACAGCTTATTTATTAGAAAACAAAGTTCTAAAACAATATGTAATATCTGGATCAAATCGTATAAAATATTTTTATTTTCATAAGTGTAGATTTATAGGAAAAAGTTTTTTTTTTATTTCTGCATTTACCAAATTTTCTATAATAAACAACCTCTCTGAGTCTCAGTTTCCTTAGCTGTAAAATGGAACTTATGATAGTATCGACTTCGTAAAATTGTTTTAAGGATTAAATAAATTAATAAAAGGAAAGCCTGACTATAGTAAATACTCAAATATGTAAGATGTTATTAATTATGGATATATTTTTTGTCTTGTTTGTTGTTGTGTCTCTGGTGCCTAGAATAGAGCCTAGCACACATTGTTGTTGTTA
Source organism: Trichechus manatus latirostris (assembly GCF_000243295.1). Taxonomy (NCBI): domain Eukaryota; kingdom Metazoa; phylum Chordata; class Mammalia; order Sirenia; family Trichechidae; genus Trichechus; species Trichechus manatus. The sequence goes on along the minus strand of NW_004443957.1, from coordinate 13,052,262 downwards.
GGAGCCAGTGAATCAGTTAAAACTCATAGCGACCCTATCTATGTACGACAGAACGAAACACTGCCCAGTCCTGCACCATCCTCAAAATTGTTGTTATGTTTGAGCCCATTGTTGCAGCCACTGTGTCAGTCCATCTCATCGAGGGTATTCCTCTTTTTTGCTGATCCTCTACCTTACCAAGCATGATGCCTTCTCCAGAGACTGATCCCTCTTGATAACATGGCCAAAGTACATGCGATGAGGTCTCGCCATCCTCACTTCCAAGGAGCACTCTGATTGTACTTCTCCCAAGACAGACTTGTTCATTCTTCTGGCAGACCATGATATATTTAATATTCTTTGCCAACATTATAATCAGCACATATTAGATAACAATATTTGTTGAATAAACTAATTAATTAATGGATATTAATTAATGAATTATATACTGCATGTAGGGTAGTGGTAAAAATGAAACCCAGCTATATTGACTGAAATCAATCACAAAGGACATTGAATATGAGTTAACTAATCTTGACTTTACACTCTAGATGATAAATCAGAAACCACTGAAGGGTTATAGGTGGAGAAAGGTAAGGCATGGTAGAAGTGACCTGAGCAGATTTGTTTGTTAGAAAATTCTAACGGTGATGTTAGAAAATTGGAATAATAATGATAAGGACAAAAATAACTGACAGGAAAATAGTAAATTGACCATTTCTATTTCTATATGGCCTTTGTGCCTGGAGATTATTTAAAGGAATTTTGTACTACTTGGAAAATTCTAGAAAGCAAAGGGCTTGGGTCAGCATGAAGCATGCTCAGGACCTGGTCCAGCACTGCTATTGACTTGAAATAAACCTCTCCCCTGGGGGGATGAAGCAGCAGGAGCCTCCTCCCTAAGGATTCTCTCCTTGGCCATCCCAGCAAAAAGCAACATAATTTTCTTCATACCAATGGTCCATATCATTCATTAGGCATTCATCATCTATTGCCTCGGGTGGTTATCCATTTTCTGGCTGAGAAAGGAACCCAAAGAGACCAGAAAGAGCTGCTCCAATAGCCAACCCAGAGTTCTAGTGTACCAACACCTTCAGGGCCTCCTGAGGATCTCCCAGGAGAACCTGTCCCATCCTCAGCTTCCCCAGACTTCCAAGGCCTTGATCCAGACCCACAAATGACCAAGAGGAGTCAGCCCAGCAGTCAACTGAGAACCGAAAAGGTGGTTAATCCTGTTCTAGTTAAAACAGCAGACTGTGGAGCTAAATCCACTAGATCCACCACTTAATAGCTCTACAACCTTAAGCAAAATTAAGCAGTTCTCTGTATCTCAATTTCCCCATCCCTAAAATAGAGATAATGATAGTACCTAATTTATAGAGTCTGGGGGAAGATTAAGTTAACTCATGCATGTAAAACAATTAAAACAGTGCTTAGCACATAATGAACACTTAGTATTATTATTCATTATACGTCTTATCTGTCAGTGGAGGCTTGCCTGTTGCTCTGATGCTGAACAGGTTTCAGCAGAGCTTCTAGACTGAGACAGACAAGGAAGAAAGCCCTGGTGATCTATTTCCAAAAAATCAGCCAACGAAGACCCTATGGATCACAATGGTCCAATCCCGATGTGCATGGAGTCACCATGAATCAGCTGCCAACTCAACAGCAGCTAACAACAACAATATTATCACTATCATTTTAACATGTATAGACTTATCTCTTCAACTGTATTATAAGCTCCTTGAGAGCTGGCAATCCTGTCTTATGCTTCTCCACATTCCCATTGTATCAAGGCCAGCATCTTGCCTATGGTTGGAATAAATAATTTACTAATGGATAGAATCCACAAGGGGTAGTTAGCAGTGCTCCCAAGAGCCTCCTCCCAATTGACAACATGTCACATGCCACTCTAGTAACTTCCTTTTCTCTAACAAAGAAAAACAGGTTCACCTAATAAAAAGCAAAAGTTCCAAAACTTCTGCACCACTCACTCCCCCACAGGTGGAGAGATTTACTGACATGATCATTAAGGTTGTGTGTCAACTTGGCTGGGCCATGATTCTCAGTGGTTTGGCAGTTATGATGTAATTTGGCAGTCGTATGATGATGTGATCACTTCCATGATGAGATTTGATATAATGTGATCACTTCCATGATGAGATTTGATATAATGTGATCACCTCCATGATGGGATCTGCTGTGAGTAGCCAATCAGTTGAAAGGGAGTTTCCTTGGGGGTGTGGCCTGCATGGAATATAAGTGGACTTTCCGGCAAGGCTCATGGGCTTTTACTCACACTGGATCCTGCAGCTGGCTCCTGTTCATCTGACCTCTGGTTCTTGGGACTTGAGCTAGCAGCTTACTTGCCATCTTGCCTGCCAATCTTGGGATTCATAGGTATTCGCAGCCTGTGAGCCAGAGCTCTGCTGTCTGACTTGCTCATCTTGGGTAGGCCAGCCCCTGTGACTACGTGAAATCAAAAGCCTCCAGCCTGATCTACGTTCCAGCCTCTACAACCACAAAAGATATTTCCTTATATAAATCTCTCTCTATGTATATTTATAGCTTTATTGGTTTTGCTTCTCTAGAGAAACAAGCCTAAGACACTGACCTAGTACAGCTCTGTCCACAGCGCCCCCTATAAGAGTCATGCTAGCCCTTTGCCTGCTGCCACATTGCCCATTAGGCATCCCCAAGAATCAAGAGCAGTCCTCATCTTCTGTTACCTCCCACTCACACTGGGCAATTTCCTCTAAAGCCATGCTTTGTGCTGAATTTATCCATTATCTCAGTATATTTGAGCAACTTTATTTTTCTCCACATAGAGAAATAAATAAATAACCAAAGTTTAATATGTACTGAGAGGACATTGGTGGCTCAGTGGTAGAATTCTCAACTTCCATGTGGGAGACTGGGTTCATTCCCAGCCAATGTATATCATATACAGCCACCACCTGTCTGTCAGAGGAAGCTTGCATGTTGCTACGACACTGAACAGGTTTCAGCAGAGATTCCAGCTTAAGATGGACTAGGAAGAAAGGTCTGGCAATCTATTTCTGAAAAGCAACCAATCAAAACCCTATCAGTCTGATCTACAGCTGATCATGAGGGTAGTGCTTTCCGTTGTGCTTGGAGTCACCATGAGTCAGGCTGGCTCAATGGCAACTAACAGCAATACCTATTAAAATGTTCCTTATGTCTAGTCTTTACCACGCCCCCCACCCCAAAAAGGGGCAGTCTCCTGGGTAATTTTTTAAATGTCATTTCAAACATTTTTCATAATCTAGGAGAACAAGCAGTATGAAATTTCCTGAGCATCAATATACTCTGCAGGTCCTGTGACAGTGGAATTACAGAAACGGCGTATCAACGCCCAGTGGCTGAAGAGCTGTGGTTTGCATGATGAGCACAATGATGCGAGAAGTTGTGGTGGGGTTGGGTTGCTGTTCCTCAGCAGAGGTGGAAAGCTGCCTGCAGGTTTTTCTTTCTATCGATCTGAACCACTTTTCTCCATTCACTTCTGACAATGGAAATTGGGATGCTTTCGTTTGCCCTCTGAGTTTTCCTGGATGTTCTTGTTTTAAAAAATTCAAACGGTGGAATTGTTTTAAGGCAGGTAGTGAGCATGAGGAGGAAAGGATGGTGTTATTTTTTGGATATAAACTTGGCACTGAGATATGTTTTCTGGAAGATTCTGGGGTCATAGGGTGAATGATGTGAGCAGAAATGGATTTGATGAGCCCCCAGAGAAACCTATTTCCATGGACTTGAAGGCAACAGCATGGAATTTATGTATTTGTTTTTGACACAGGGAACTGAAGCTAAGGGATGTTCAGGGTATACGGGCTCCAAATCCAAGTGAAGGTGTTGCCTTCTCCTCTGTTTATTTGGCCTCATCAAGGCATGGCCTAGGACGGGAAAGAGAAGGAGCCAAACTTCTTGGCCTACATTCTGAATCAATCAGATGACCAGCCCCAGAGGAAGAACAGAGAAATGCATAAAGGAGGAAGTGAGAGGTGAGGAAGGACCAAGTGTTGCTGGTGATAGGCGGATGGCTGAATTTACTTGGGCTGTCAAAGGTGATCTCTACCTGCCAGCCCTGCCTCTGTCACGCCTGAAGGTTTCCAACCTGACACCCTTTGCTTCATCAAAGAACTATACCCCCTGTCATCATCTTGAGGACTGGAGAAAACACACAGCTACCAGAGGATGAAGGCGTGAGCAGCTGATGGTGCCACCTGGTTCATTCAAAACCTCATCCCACTGCATTGCTCCTTTAGACTGTGGAAAGGACCAAAAATAGAGTCTTTTATAGTAACTGAAAGTCAAGAAATGAGGAAAGGAAGGGGAACAACGAGTGTCAGACACTGAATGTCTGACAAGTAGGACGACCACATGGCCATGCTCAGAGGAAACGCCCTCTTATGCTATGACCTGGAAGTGATTCTTCTTACCCTACACTCGCCCCAGACAACCAGATGACTCCAAAGTACTGGATCTAACCCTTGTTAGACCCTGAACAGAGCTGGCCACAGGGAGACGGTAACACCAAGTACCCAGTGGGGGCCAGACTCAGAGAAATCCAGGAAATCTGGAATCCAGGAGAAAGTTTGTCATTATCAAGAGAGTTGCATGGGCTTTATCTTTTCCCTCCTCCCTTCTGTTATTCTCCTTTTCTTTCTAAAGGTGTTGTTGCATCAGAATCCAATGCACTATGACTTCTGAAGGTCTGAGTGTTCCTTGAATGCACATCATTTAGGGGTCATCCAGGTGGAAAGTCATGGAAAGTGGGGCAGTTCAGGCCAAAGGTGCCTCCATGCAGATCCAGGTCCAGGCAAGAAAGAGTTCCTCTTAGGATACCCTTGAGAAGCTATTGGAGGAACTTGGTGAGAGCAACCATCTCAAGCAGGAAGGGTGTCAGCATCAGAGGCCCAGGTATCTCTCCTCATTGTGCAAGACAATGGCACCTTTCTCTAAGAAGATCACAGAGATTCTATCAGATATATGTAGTGGCAAATCCTGCTTATCAGTGATGTTACAGAAAGCCATTTAATTTTAGGGGGCCAGAAATATAAAACTGAACCTCATATGTTGCTGGAGATTGTAAAATGGTGCAGCCACTTCAGAAAACAGTTTGGAAGTTCCTCAAAATGTTAAACATAGCAGTACCATATGGCCCAGCAATTCCATTTGTATGTATCTACCCAAGAGAAGTGAAAACATATGTCGTCCATGTAAAAACTTGTGCACAAATATTCATAGTAGCATTATTCATAAGAGACAAAAAATGGAAATAACCCAAATGTCCATAAACTCATGAATGGATAAGTAAAATGTGGTATGTTCACAGACTATTATTTGGCAAAAAGGTATAGAGTGCCAACACGCGCTACAACATGGATGAACCTCAAGTGAAAGAAGCTAGACACAAAAGGCCACATACTCTATAATCCTGCTTATATGAAATGTCCAGAATAGGCAATTCTATAGATAGGAAGAGAGTTAGTGTTTTCTTAAGGCTGTGGTGGGTGGATGGAAAAGCAGGAGAAATGGTAAGTGACTAATAATGGTTACAGGGTTTCTTCTGAGAATGATGAAAATGTTTTAAAATTAGATGGTTACACAACTCTGTAAATATAGCAAAAACTATTAGTTATGGTTTTTAAACAGGTGAACTTCATGGTTTTAAATTATATTTCAATAAAGCTATTTTTTAAAAAGGAGAGAAATAAATATAAATCACCTGGAATACTCATACCAAGAAGTTAGCATGACTTGTTTCCTGCAGGAAATCTCTGGGAAGTTGTGTTTTTACTTAAACAACATTACATATTTTTAGGGAATAAAGTGTCTGTATTGGGACTATTATGAATAGTGCAGAACTGGCAAGCAAAGTAAAAGAGGACTGTCTAAAAAGCATGGCATGCAGGAAGAACCCTCTATACCAGGGGTCAGAAAACTATGGCCTGTGGGCCAAATCTGGCCCACAACTTATTTTTGTATATAAGGTTTTATTGGGACACAGACATGTCAATTTGTTTATGTATTGTCTGTGGTTGTTTTCACACTATAACAACAGAGTTGAATGATTGCAATAGAGATTTTATGGCCCATAAAGCCTAAACTATTTGCTATTTGTTTCTTTACAGAAAAAGTTTGAGGACCGCTGCTCTAGACTTACGAGTCTAGAGCCTTGCTACTCAAATCATAGTCCACATACTAACAACATCTATATCACCTAGGAGCCTATTTAAAACAAACAAACAAACAAACAAACAATTGCTGTAGAGTCAATTCTGACTCACAGAGACCCCATGTGTGTCAACTGTGTGCTCTGTAGGGTTTTTAATGACTGATTTTTTAAAAGTAGATCATCAGGCCTTTCTTCTGATATAACTCTGGGTAGACTTGAACCTCCATCCTTTCAGTTAGCAGCTGAGGGCACAAACCATTTGTACCACCCAGGGACTCCAGGAGCCTGTTAGAAATGCAGAATCTCAGGCTGTCCCAGACCTACTGAACCAGAATCTGCATTTGTGATAGTCTGGTCCTCCAAAAAGCAGAAGCCAAGATAGGATTATACGTACAAGAATTTTATTAGGGAAGACACCTGTGAGAGAAAACAATGAGCTTAAAAAGGCAGGGACAGTCATCAGACCATGATGCAAGTCTGACACTGAGGGAAGGAGAGAGGGAAGAAAGATAGAGTGAAAACATCCTAGACTGCTGTGCAGTCCAAGGAATGTTGTGCAAGGCCTTTGAGAGTTCTTGAGTCAAAGTCAGCCATCAGAGGAGTCCTGTGTCTCCAAGGAACTGGTCTGCCTTTATCCCTGCCACACTCTGTCAATGGCTGGGAGCAGCCCAAGGGACATGTGGCCTCAGTACAAATGCGGTCAGGGATTTCACAGCCCAGAAGCTGGAATCCTTGGTCAATGAAACCCTCAATAGTTGGAGGTCTCTGAGGCATGTTCTTATGGCATCTGCTATGAAGTATATTCCCATGACTGGGAGCAGCCCAAGGGACATGTAGTCTCATTACAAATGCAGTGATGGATTTCACAGCCCAGCAGCTGGAATCCTCGGTCAATGAAACCCTCAGTAGTTGGAGGACTGAGAGGCATGTTCTCATGGCATCCACTATGAGGTGTATTCCCATGGCAGCCACAGCATTTTAAGAGGCCCAGGTGATTTCTATGCAGATTCAAGTTTGAGAAGTAATGCTGTAGAGCAGGGGTCAGCAAACTTTTTCTGCAAAGGGCCAGACAGTAAATATTTTATGCTTTATGGGCTATACTGTCTCTGTTGCAACTACTCAATTCTGCCAGTTAGCATGGAATCAGCCACAGGCTATATATAATTGAGTGGGTGTGGCTGTGTCCCAACAAAACTTTATTTACAAAATCAGGCATCAGGCCAGATGTGGCCCATTGGCCATAGTGTGCTGACCCCTTCTGTATGGTTGTAGGGCTTAAATGTATTTTAAAAAAGTAATTAAGCCCTTTCTTCTGGTTTAAAATCAGGAAAGGTGTGTGTCAGTGTTGTATCCTTTCACCACTCTTATTCAATCTGTATGCTGAACAAATAATCCAAGAAGCTGGAATATATGAAGAAAAACGTGGCATCAGGATTGGAAGAAGACTCGTCAACAACCTGCGTGTGATATGCAGATAACACAACCTTTCTTGCAGAAAGTGAAGAGGACTTAAAGCACTTACTGATGAAGAATCAAAGACTACAGCCTTCAGTATGGATTATACCTCAACATAAAGAAAACAAAAATCCTCACAACTGGACCAACAAGCAACATCATGATAAACGGAGAAAAGATTGAAATTGTCAAGGCTTTCATTTTTACTTGGATCCACAATCAATGCCCATGGAAGCAACAATCAAGAAATCAAATGACTATACAAAGCCAACAGCCAACATCTTCCTAAATGGAGAGTCTGAAAGCATTGCCCTTGAGAACAGGAACCAGATAAGGATGCCCTTTATCATCACTCTTATTCAACATTGTGCTGGAGGTTCTAGCCAGAGCAATTAGGCTAGAAAAAGAAATAAAGGGCATCCAAATTGGTAAGGAAGAAGTAAAAGTATCTCTATTTGCAGATGATATGATCTTATACACAGAAAACCCCAAAAAATCCACAAGAAAACTGCTAGAACTAATAGAAGAGTTCAGCAAAGTATCAGGATACAAGATAAACAGATAAAACTCAGTTCGTTTCCTCTATACCAACAAAGAGAACTTTGAAGAGGAAATCACCAAATCAATACCATTTACAATAGCCCCCAAGAAGATAAAATACTTAGGAATAAATCTAACCAGAGATGTAAAAGACCTATACAAAGAAAACTGCAAGACACTACTGCAAGAAACCAAAAGAGACCTACGTAAGTGGAAAAGCATACCTTTCTCACGGATAGGAATATTCAAACATTGTGAAAATGTCAATTCTACCCAAAACGATCTACAGATACAATGAAATCCAGATCCAAATTCCAACGGCATTTTTTAATGAGATGGAGAAACAAATCACCAACTTCAAATGGAAAAGGAAGAGGCCCCAGATAAGTAAAGCATTGCTGAAGAAGAAGAACAAAGTGGGAGGCCTCACACTATCTGATTTTGGAACCTATTATACTGCCACGGTAGTCAAAACAGCCTGGTACTGCTACAACCAATACATAGACCAATGGAACAGAATTGAGAATCCAGACATAAATTCATCCACCTATGAGCAGCTGATATTTGACAAAGCTCAAAGTCCATTAATTCGGCAAAAGACAGTCTCTTTAACAAATGGTGCTGGCATAACTGGATATCCATCTGTAAAAAACGAAACAAGACCTATACCTCACACCATGTACAAAACTAACTCAAAATGGATCAAAGACTTAAATATAAAATCAAAAACTATAAAGATCATGGAAGAAAAAACAGGAACAATGCTAGGAGCCCTAATACATGGCATAAACAGAATACAAAACATTACTAACAATGCACAAACACCAGAAAAGAAAGTAGATAAGTGGGAGCTCCTAAAAATTAAACACTTATGCTCCTCAGAAGACTTCACCAAAAAAGTAAAAAGACAACCTACAGACTGGGAAAAAAATTTTTGGCTACTACAAATCCGATCAGCATCTAATCTCTAAAATCTACAAGATACTGCAAAACCTTAACAAAAAAAAAGGGCAACCCAATTAAAAAATGGGCAAAGCATATGAACAGGCACTTCACTAAAGAAGACATTCAGGCAGCTAACAGACACATGAGGAAATGCTCACAATCATTAGCTATTAGAGAAATGCAGATCAAAACTACAATGAAATACCATCTCACCCGAACAAGGCTAGCATTAATCCAAAAAACAAAGAATAATAAATGTTGGAGAAGTTATGGAGAGACCGGAACACTTATACACTGCTGGTGGGAATGTAAAATGGTACAATCACTTTGGAAATCAATTTGGCGCTTCCTTAAAAAGCTAGAAATAGAAGTACCATACAATCTAGCAATCCCGCTCCTTGGAATGTATCCTAAACAAATAAGAGCCATCACATGAATAGATATATTGTATATATATTGTAGCACTGTTCACAATAGCAAAAAGATGGAAACAACCTAGGTGCCTATCAACAGATGAATGGATAAACAAATTAAAGTATATTCACACAATGTAATACTACACAACAATAAAGAACAACGATGAATCTGTGAAACATTTCATAACATGGATGAATCTGGAAGGCATTATGCTGAGTAAAATTAGTCAGTCACAAAAGGACAAATATTGTATGAGACCACTATTATAAGAACTCAAGGAAAGGTTTAAACACAGAAGAAAACATTCTTTGATGGTTACTAGAGTGGGGAGGGAGGGAGATGGGTATTCACTAACTAGATAGTAGATAAGAATTATCTTAGGTGAAGGAAGGGACAGCACATACTACAGGGGAAGTCAGCACAACTGGACTAGACCAAAAGCTAAGAAGTTTCCTGAATACAACCAAACACTCCAAGGGACAGAGTAGTAGAGGTGGGGTCTGGGGACCATGGTTTCAGGGACATCTAGGTCAATTGGCATAACAAAGTTTATTAAGAAAATGTTCTGCTTCCCACTTTGGTGAGTGGCATCTGGGGTCTTAAAAGCTAGCAAGCGGACATCTAAGATACATCAATTGGTCCCAACCCACCTGGAGCAAAGGAGAATGAAGATCACCAAAGACATAAGGAAAGTATTAGCCCAAGAGACAGAAAGGGCCACATAAAGCAGAGACTCCAACAGCCTGAGACCAGAACTAGATGGTGCCCGGCTACCACCAATGACTGCCCTGACATAGAACACAACAGAGAGTCCCTGACAGAACAGGAGAAAAGTGGGGTGCAGAACTCAAACACTAGTAAAAAGACCAGACTTAATGTTCTGACTGAGGCTGGAGGAACCCCAGAAGACGTGGCCTCCAGACTCTCCATTAGCCCAGAACTGAAACCATTCCTGAAGCCAACTCTTCAGACAAAGATTAGACTGGACTATGGGACATAAAATCATATTCGTAAAGAGAGTGTTTCTTAGCTCAAGTAGATACCTGAGACTAAATGGGCAGCTCCTGTCCCGAGGCGAGATGAGAAGGCAGAAAGGGATAGGAGCTGGTTGAATGGACACAGGAAATCCGGGGTGGAAAGGAGAAGTGTGCTGTCACATTACCGGAGAGCAGCTAGGGTCACATAGCAATTTGTGTATACATTTTTGTATGAGAAAATGACTTGAACTATAACTTTCACTTAAAGCACAAAAAAATGTAATAATAATAATAATACATGGTAATCAAATGAAGAAAAATCATTTTTTAAAAAAAGACATCAAATGACGTATTGAATTGCAAAAATTTGCTGCAAAATGCCTCTCTATAGTGTCAAAAAGCAAAGGTGTCTGTCACTTTGAAGACTAAGGTGTACCTGACCCAAGCCATGGTATTTTCAATCACCTCATATGCATGTGAAAGCTGGACAATGAATAAGGAAGTCCAAAGAAGAATTGATGCCTTTGAATTATGGTGTTGGTGAAGAACATCGCATATGCCATGGACTGCCAGAAGAATGGACAAATCTATCTTGGAAGAAGTACAGCCAGAATGCTCCTTAGAAGCGAGGATGGCAAGACTTTATCTCACGTACTTTGGACATTTTATCAAGAGGGACCAGTCCCTGGAGAAGGACATCATGATTGGTAGAGGGTCATCGAAAAAGAGGAAGACCCTCAATGAGATGAATTGACACAGTGGCTGTAACAATGACCTCAAACATAGCAACGATTGTGAGGATGGCGTAGGACTGGGCGATGTTTCACTCTTTTGTATCTAGGGTGGCTATGAGTCGGAACCGTCCTGACAGCACCTGACAACAACAACAACAATCTTTTTCTTCATATAAAATAGGTGAGAGAGGGCTGCTCCCATTAAAGGTGGGAGGAGAGCCCTGTGCCCCATCATTTCCCCCTAGAAGCCCCTAAGACACCTCTGTAGGCAGCAAAAGCAAAACGTGAAAGCCACTGCCCTGGTTCTCTACAAAGAATCTCAGAAAGTTCCTCTCACTGTCTTTCTTATCCCAAATGGGCATCCAGCAATCTATATTTCTACTTCATCTGTTCAACAAACATAACTTAGAGTCTAACACTATGCTGGAGTCCCTGGGTGGTGCAAACAGTTAAGCATTTGACTGCTAACTGAAAGGTTGAAGGTTCAAGTCCACCCAGAGGCATTTCGAAAGAAAGCCCTGGTGATCTACTTCCAAAAACTCAGCCATTGAAAACCCTATGGAGCACAATTGTACTCTGACACATGTAGGGTCACCATGAGTCAGAGATGACTTGATGGCAACTGCTAACTGGTAATACTGTGCTAAATATTTTGGGATTACAAAAGTGAATCAGACATGGGTTTGGCTCCTGAGGAACTTAAAGTAGATAGAAATAAAACATGCATATAACTAATAAGGCAGGAATATGTACCCTAGGAAACCACACATAAAGTGCTATGAAAGCAGAAAAGTAGAGATCATTTTCACAAAGGGGAATCAGGGAAGGCTCCACAGAGGGGAGGAGGGCACAGCAAAGAAGTGTGAAACCAGGAGTCATGGTGGCAGTCTGTTTTAAGTCTAAAACCAGACATCTTACACTCTCCCTCCACATCACCTCTCTCTTTAGGGCCATATAGCCACATGATAAAAACTCTCCTATATGGCAGATGCTAGCTTACATCAGTCGGGGCATATACCTTGTTCATTAGTATATAAATGTCTCATTGTTATGGATTGATTTGTGTCCTCCAAAAACATGTGTTGAATTCTTGGCCCTTGTACCTGTGGATGTGACCCTCTTTGGAAATAGGATTTTTCTTTTGTTATGTTAATGAGGTGACAGTATGGGGGTAGATACTAAACCTAATCATTTCTGAGTTATAAAAAGACTAGAATAAACACAGACACACATATGGGGGAAAACAGATGCCCTGTGAGAACTGCCGACAAGCCAGGGAATGCCAAGGAACTAAGGAATGCTCAGGGCTACTGACAAGGAAAGAATCAACGTGGCTGAGACCATGCTTTGGACTTTCAGCCTCCAGAACTGTGAGAAAATATATTTCTGGTCTTTAAAGCCACCCACTTGTGGTATTTGTGTTCCAGCAGCACTAAGTGACTAAGACACTCATCCTTGTCTTAGTGGGCACACTCACCCAGAGATCACCCACAGACCCTTATATCCACAGTGCTTCCATGTTGAGGGTGGAGTTGCCACTACTTAGCTGCCCATCTTGATCCTGATTGCGGAGCAGAGTTATAATGTGGTAGGAACTGGGCAATTCCTCAGGGTCCTGAGAGTTCAAAACACTATAAGAGGAGGCACCTGAGGAGGAGGAGCTCTGAGAGAGATATGGACTTGGTTCCATGTCTATCATTGAGTCCTACTGGATAAAAGAGGGATAGAACACATGACCCACCTTTTAAATTCTCTTTACATCTATGTTTATACGTCTGTTTATGTGAATCTTCAGTGAAGGTTCATATTCCATATGAGGGATACTCTTCACCTTAAGTTCATAGATTCCTTATTGGGAGAAGGGGATTTTGCCAGGCATGGAGATGCACAGTCACAGCATCTTGTGACATCTCATAACTTAGATGATTGAATAGTGTCCTCTCAAAATATGTGTCAACTTGGCTAGGCTATGATTCCCAGTATTGTGTTGTGGTTCTCCATTTTGTGATCTGATGTAATTATCCTATGTGCTGTAAATCCTAACCTCTATGATGTTCATGAGGCAGGATTAGAGGCAATTATGTTAATGAGACAGAACACAATCTACTGGATTAGGTTGTATCTTGAGTCAATCTCTTTTGAGATATAAAAGAGATTATGCAAGCAAGCAGAGGAGGGACCTCCTACCACCAAAAAAGAAAAGCAAGGAGCAGAGTGCGTCCTTTGGACCCCGGGGTCCCTGCACTGAGAAACTCCTAGACCCAGGGGAAAACTGATGACACGACCTTCCCCCAGAGCCAACAGAGAGAGAAAGCCTCCCCCTAGAGCTGGCACTCTGAATTCAGACTTCTAGCCTCCTAAACTGTGAGAGAATAAATTTCGGTTTGTTAAAGCCATCCACTTGTGGTATTTCTGTTATAGCAGCACTAGATGACTAAGACAGATGTCATCTGAAACAGAAAAGCTATCAATATGCCCTAAACAAGAAGTTTTAAACCTAAGGGCAGCAGACTCTGGCCATCAGGAAATCCAGAAAGCTCCAAACGTTATACACTATGTGCATGTATACATTTTTCTTAGATGTGATCATAGATTTCATCAGATTCTCAAAAGGGTTTGTGGCCCCAAAAAACCTTTAGTACCATTGCCCAATTCATTAGAAATAGTAATGCCTAGGCTGAAAAAAAACAGATAATTAGGGGGAAAAAAGCAAAAACAAACAAAACAAAACAAAAATCCTTTCAGGCCTCTGATTCTACGATGTTCTCAATCTTCTTTAGAACATGTTGTGGAAAAAAAAAAAAAAAACTATTTACTACCATTCCTATTTTACAGATTAACAAACTAAATTCCTAAGGAATTAAAGTTAATATCCCATCTAAGGAGAAATTATAGGTTAGTGGGTTATAACCAAAGTTGAGTAGGTTAATGCACTGCTCTTAGTAATGACTGTTTCCCACTGTTAATACCTACCACGTGTCAAGTCCTGTGCTGGGTATTTTACATACATGACTTGTTTAAACATCATAACAACTCTGCAAGACATTATCTCATTTTTCAATTTGAGGAAACCAAGGCTCAGAAAAGTTCAATGAATTGCCACAGATCGCAGCACTGATAACTGTCAGAGATGGGATCTGATTCCAGGCAGGTCTGTCTGACTCCCAAGTTCATGCTCTTCTTCCCGCAGCATTATGATAAGCTCTAAAACGTTGGTCCCCAGAGGAGGAAAACTCTTCTTCAAGTCGGGGACAGTTTCTTAGACATCTTTGTATTCCCCCACAGTGCCTTGCCGTGCTTTACATGGCAAGGCCCTCAACAAATATTTGCTGAATGAAGAAACCTGGGCTCAGGCTCTAATTCTGCTATGGACTTAGTGACTCAGTCTCTTGCAACTTGGAGCTGCAGGTGGTTACTCAGCTGGGCAGCTTCAGGGAACATTTGAAATCAATTATGGGTGAGGAGGAACCTATTAAATTTTCCTTTTGTGTGTGTCGAGGTTGAAGAAGAGGAAAGGAAGTTGAGAAGGAAGGGAAAGTAATAGGATGGTTTAAGTGTTGGGCACTAGAGCTTAAAGATTTCACACCAGGATGGGACAGAATTTGCCTTATATCCACTACTCATTTCCAATGGTCCATCCAAATGGTCTCCTGACCTCAGGCTACTCCTAGGTGTCCACATATCCCTAAATTGGCAGGCCCCTGAGTAACCACTTTTATGGAGGACCCAGAAACATTGGAGCAACTGCATATGGTTGTTTCCAGGCCTCAGCTGCTTGCTTCACAGCTACAGGAATTAGGCAACTTCAGAAGGGCTAACTTGAAGGGGGCCAGCAACCATCACTCCCCTCTTCTAGCCAGAGAGTCTTAGCACCTGAAGACTCTGAGGCCTACATTGTCCTCAGACCTCAACTGAAGTATTCTGGCAATCCATTCTGTAGTCCAACTTCCTATTTTGGAAGAATTTGGGAGTTTGGGCTTGGGCCCCCCACTGTGGGGGAAGTAGGTAACTCTAGTTGATTTTATTATCTTTACTAGTTGCTACAAGTTGCTACAACCCTAAAAATGCCGCTTTAGCCTTTTCACACAGGCCATCCAAAAAAGACTTGTATGAAACTGACCCTGAGGGATGAATACCAAGAAAACTCTGGGATGGGGATGATTAAATACAGCCCAGAGGCCACGGGAGGGACAGCCCTCCAATATCAGACACATTCCCAACTACGTGGCTTCCAAAGACTCGCCTACTTCCCTGTGCATGAAGCAACACTGCCACCTAGTGCCCTATGTGAGAAGTATTCCCTACGGCACCACATCTCATGGGAGGGTTCAGGTACAAGGGCTGGTGTAATTGGATTGCTTGAACTCCCTGTTGAAAATAAAATTCTCCAAGTTTGGTAGATTGAGAACCTGGAAACTTGGTTTACATTAAGGAGGCAGAAGGTGAGGTTTGAGAGCTACTGGAAAAGAATGTGGCAGTCAAGTTTTGCTGCACCTTGGATTATCCTTAGTGGAGCAGCAGAAATACAACAGCTGTGTTTAGCTCCAAGGAAAATGCGTCTATTGTAGTCCTTCTGCATTAAGTGAAGGCCAACAATCCTAGCAACAGGTAGTAGCCAACTAAAGGGCCAGTGGGAGGGTAAGAGAGGGAAGTCTGGCTGATCTGTTTGATACAAGTGAGTAAATTAATGCAAATCAGAGACCTTTACTCCTGAAGGACTCCAACCTCATGGTTCTCAGCCATGGGGTCCACAGGTAAACTGTAAGTAGCTAAGCACTTACACTCAGACAAGGATGCCTGAGCCCTCAGGAGCACAGTTGCCAGAATCCTGAAGAATGAAGGTCTTGTTCCCAACCCCTGTCTTTCCTAGACTTTAAGTCTGCACTGAATATTTGCTGATGTGCACAAGGAGGAAGAAAGATACAGGATGGGAGGTGGAGAAGAGATAGCCCTGGGTATTCCCTGTCCTGGTGGGTTCCTATCCCTCATCTTCCTGCAGTGGACCTAAAAAGGAAATACCAGTACATCACAGGGGCCGCTTTGATTTGAGGAGAAAAAAAACCTCAGAAGTTAGACTGTCTGCAAAAGATTTCCTGCCCAGGAGTACATGTGCATGTATATATAGGTATAGTTATGGGCATTTGTATATACTTATTTGTATGTGCTGCATATATATATTCATATATATACAATAGAGTGCACAGCGGGCACAGTTGTGAAAACTTCTTAGACATATCCAAACACCTCATGGGACTGAGTTACTGGATTTGAAGGCTAAGGACCATAGTCACTGGGGACATTTAGGTCAATTGGCATAACACAGTTCATAAAAATAATGTTGCACTTCCTAGTTTGGTAAATAGCATCTGGGGCCTTAAAAAGCTTGCGAGCGGCCATCTAAGATACAACTCTTAGTTTCTTCCCATCTGAAGCAAAGGAGAATGAAAGAAACCAAAGACTTGAGGAAGCAATTAGTTCACAGGATTAATGGCCTACAGGAACCACAGCCTCCTGTAGCCTCAGACCACAAGAACTAGATGGTACTCGGCTCCCACTACCCGCTCTGACCAGGGACACAATAGAAGGTCTCAGCTAGAATGGGAGAAAAATGTAGAACAAAACTCAAATTCATAAAAAAGACCAGACTTACTAGACTGGTAGAGACTAGAGAAACCCCCGAGACTATTGCCCTAAGACACCCTTTTAAGCTATAACTGAAGATCCTCCTGGAGGTCACCTTTCAGCAAATAACAGATTGGCCTATAAAATAAACAATAACACCCATGAGGAAAGTCTTCCTTAGAAGAATCAACTGTACGAGACCAAATCGGCAACATTCACTCAAAAGCAAAGATGAGAAGGCAAGGAGGGGCAGGGAAGCTGGAGGGATGGAAACGGGGAAGCCAGGGCGGAAATGGGGAGAATGTTGACACACTGCAGGGATATCAACCAATGTCACGGAACAATTTGTGTATGAACTGTTGAATGGGAAACTAGTTTGCTGTGTAAACTTTCACCTAAAACGTAATGAAATGTCCCAAAAAAAGGTTTTCTGCCCAATTTTGTATGCTTAAGGTTAATAGAGTTCAGATGGGCACTTTGGGGAAGGATCTGAGTGTGCAAGGTGGGTGGGGTGGTTGATGGTGGTAGACAGGTGGCGAAGGGAGGGAGTGCTATACCTAGAATCAAACCATGATGCTACTTTCCTCCATGCAGAGCATGAGACGGGAGGACATGGAAAGGACAGGACAGGGGTCAGGTACCTTCAGTGTCCTGAAACTGTTTCCCCCAGGACTGGGCTTTAATAACCTAATGCAGTATAGTCTCTTGAACCCTCCCATACGTATTCCCGTTGGGGCCTTCTCTAATTCTGTACAGCCAGGGAGCTGACTTCAGGTCCTTGTGTTGCTACTGCAAGAGGAGGGGTAATCAGAGTTGCGGGGCTCGGTCTAGACTGAAAGCACACAGTTTCCCTGGCAGATGGGTACTAGGAAGTGAGATGAGGCAGTAAGAAGATGTCATCTGGGAAAAACTGTGAAGCTGCCAACTCCGATCAGATAATCATCTCATTATTTCATCCATTTGGCTCCAGAGTAAGGATTTCCTTCTACTCTTTCTCTGTCCCCCCCGCCTATCTTACAGCCCAGCCCCTTCTCTCTCCCCTCGCCTCACCCCCTCTCCCACCAAAAATAAAATAAAGCAAAACCACAAGACTCTAGAGTGCTCAGTGTCTGGGAATCCCAGCTTCCAAAGGAAAAATCACAGCCAAAGAGGGGGAGACAGAGTGTCCAGAAGGGATGTTCCAGCAACACCCCATTGAAAGAGGCTCCCTCAGTCCAGATTTCTTTCCTGTTGGTCTGAAATTTATTCACAGACATCCAGCAACCTGAAGTTTTTAATTTGAGGAGTTGTCAAGCAATTCGGGGCCCTAGAATTCTATTCCTAGCCCGCATCTGGCACACTTCTTATTGCCTTACTTTCCCCATCAATGTAATGGGACTAGCCAATATCAAAGGTTGTTGTGGATGATGCAAATTAACAAGATTAAAATGGTTCTATCATGTGCCTAGCTTTGGGTTAGGTTCAGTCATAGGGAATTCAATAATGTAATGAGATATTAAATAATGATATATCAAGTCTAATCACCCACCCCTTGCTTGAAACCAACCTCCGCAGTAAAGCTAAGGAAGACAATTACCTCTTTTCTTCACCACAAATGCCCAGATCTGGGTATAGGGGAAAACAAATATGGGTAATGTTCCCAGACAGGTGCCTCTGGTGAAAATCATAGAGTTATAAGGTTGCATTTTTAGGTCCCTTTTAAAACAGCCAAGACTAGAACCCAGGATCCTGGCTGTGAGTGCCTACCTTTTCCATAAACCCCACCTCTTGTGTTGGGCACATAATTATTGGAACAAAGTAAAGGGAACCCCAGGACCTGGACCAGGTAATACCTTTCTGCCAAGTTCCAGGTCTGCTCAGAGCAAAGGGAGGGAGCCAGTCAGAACTTGATGGCTGCGTACCTGGCAGCCTTATGCCCTCTCACTGCCTGGACCAGGCCAGGCATGACTCACTGCCCAGGTCCTTGAGCTCCCATCTATTTTCAAAGTTGCCTGGGTATCTCATACAGGACTATGAGAAATGGAGTCAGATACCTTTCCTCACTGACAAAGAACCAAAGAGATCATCTCCTTTAAAGAAGAGCCAGAGGGTTAAGCTGAAGGTCTTTTAAGTGCAAACACAACCTGCAGAGCTACAGGTGATCAATACAAGGGACAAATGCTGTTATGGTTATAGAGTCATTATAGTCAATGGGGTCTGGAGTCCTACTGTGCAGATGAATAAAGGCCCTTCCCCGCTCTCCCTGGCCAGCCCTTCCTGGTTTCCCTACTCTGTCCCCTTTCCCTTCTTGCCCCCTATGTCTAGCCCAATCAGAAATGGAGCCAGCCATACCCTGAAGACCACAGAAAGCCTAGGAATGGGTTATTACCTGCTATGATGGCTGGGTTGTTCTGTCCTCCCTCTGGTTTAACCCAGGCTTCCACTGTGAACGCCTCCCGGGGAATCTCAGCCAGCACTTCTGGACGCAGCAGCAGCCTCTCCAGCCTCCCTGAGAAGTACAAGACAGGCAATCCTCCTTGGGGGTGAAATGTATCTCCTTCCCAGTAAGGGTCACCTCCACTGTTTTGGATGCTGTCCTCCGATGCACTGTTTCTGACCCCATGCATAAGGGGAGGCTTAGGCCGACGGTGGAGATGCTGAAGAGAGATGTCAGGGTCTCCTCGCACGCCCTCTGCCTGCCTCTTCACCACTAACCGATGATGCCTAGTCTTGGCTCGGCCCTTCCTTTGGGTCTCCGGTTTGGGTTTCTTTGGGCGTGTGAAGGCGGTGGTAATGGTGGCAGCAGTGGCTGTGCTTTCCTGAGTCCCAGCCTCACCTACAGACTCCTTGGGTCCTCGATTGCCAAGATAAGTGTCATCATCTCCCAGCAGCTCTGATTGCCCAATCGGACCATCCCCTACCCACGGGACAGCTGGCTGCTCAACCTTACTCCTCACTCCTGCTGAATTTCCAGTCAGGTCTTGGAGAACATGGCTCACTGCCTTCTCCTCGCTGTCTGTCTTACTGTGTCCTGCATGGTGGGTTCCCTGCTCCCCCTCAGGGTAGGGTCTCAGGTAGTTCCCAGGCCTGCTGGGGTAAACCCCAAAGAGGTGATGCTGGGGAGCAGCTCTGGGTCTTCGAACCTTGACCCCCAGCCAACAACGTTCCCCTTCCAACAGCACCTGATTCAGGTGCCCCCTCTGGGCCAAGGATTTCTTGTGCGTCCAGTCCAGCTCAGAGTCGGCAGGACTGAATGTCCATCCAGCCAGAATCACCAGGCTTATTCTCAGGACCTTTAAGCTCATCATACCTCCCTCCAGCAGTTTTTACAGAACCAGAAGTCAACTTCTGGGTACCACACTGGAATGATGGGGAGGAGAGAAAGAGGCAGCTAACAACAGATCTACAGTCACCAGGGAAAGTGTTTTGTCCACAGACCAAACTTTCTTAAGCAGCTGCAGAGAGCACCTCTTCTCACTACCTGCCCTGGATCCTCCTCTGCTAGCGTGGCTTCCGGGCTCCTCCACTCTGTGGGCTTCTCCTCACCTCAAAGTGCTCCCTTGACCTCTCTTCTTGCTCTACTTTAATCTTTGCAGAATGATGTTGATTTCTCTTGGTTCCTATAAATTTCCTCCCAGAGAGCTCAGGTTTCTTTTTTTTTTCTTCTTCTTCTTCAATAGCCCCTCCCCTCTCTGATCCTAAAAGAGGGCCCCATGAACCTGAGCCAAATTCTCTCAAATGCACACTCACTCGCAAACACACCCCCCTAGCTACCTGGAGTCATTAAGAATAATCTTATTCTCTAATTTTCAGCTCTGTCTCCTTCTTCCTTCTCTCAGAGCTGCCTTCTCTCTGTAGCCCTTAACTCAAAATGCATTTACCTCCAAACGAATTGCTAGAAGAACTTTTATATAGAGAGACACACAAGATGATGCTTATTCTCTAAAAATGCAAAAAGAATCCAGGGGCACAAGAACCCAAGCTTGTACTTAACTTGCTCTCTCCAGTTGTCCTCCTCAGCCAGCTCCCAACCAGCTTCCAGTCTGCCTGTGCAGGTTAGAATTTTTCCCTCTGCCTGGTTCTTGGGGTTGTTGATTATTGAAGGTGTTTTATCTCCTTCCAACTTGTTGGTATGTTGCAAGTCTCCGTAAAGTTCTCCTTTGGGGTGCCAGTCTGTTGTTCTAGTAACCTTCTGAATCTGAGAGCCCTTGACTTCACGTTCTGAGAGTCTTGTAGGTCCCTGGGAAGACTGAAAAGACAGTGAGAAGAAGAGCACACACTTCAGGGGACCTGTTCTCTCCAGTCTCTCCTCCCCTTCTCTCCCTTTCTCTCGGCCTGTGATTATCTTCTTGTTTGTTTCATTTAAAGACAATGATGATGTCAAAGCTAATAAGTTCGGTGCATCACTCCACCTACTCCCTGTCCCCTCCTTCCTCCTGAAAACCTCCCCACCTCACCGAGGCACTGGGGAGACAGTCTAGTCGGGACAGACGCTACTCTTGGTTTCCCCAGTAAACATCTCGGGCTTTCTCTTTCAGCAGCCGCAGCCTACACAATCAATAGCAAACAATCAATACTGTTTTGGAGCACTCTATTCTGTGTGTAATCTGTCTCTCTCTTTCTCACACACACATACACACACACACACACACTCACAAACTGTTGTGAACAGACCTTTCTACTGCCTAATAAATCCAAACTAGCCTTTTAGGGAAGGCTTGCATCTCTTTCTTTTATCTTGTCACAAACCTCCTGTATTTTTTTTTTTTTTTCAATTATTTGGGACTTAAAAGAACAATACCCCAAATTCACTTTATATTGGTTATTGGGAAAAAGGAGAAATCAATTATCCTGCTGTGAGAAGCATTACGTGGGAATGCCATAAATGCATACTAGCCAGATCTTCTTTTTCTCTCTGAAGTTTCTCAATCTGAAGTTACTAAAAGTCACCATATGCTGAGTGAACGTATAAACAAATGAGATGTTCAAAATCAGTAATTTACAAAAATGAATAGCCAGATTCAGAAACTATTTGTTCAATTGATTTGAAGTGAATGGATCAGATGGGGAAGCAAACAATGTGATTTCAGCCTCGGTAATAAAGTTTGCCTAGATGCAGGCTATCTCTGAGTGTCTCCACCCCCTAATCACATGTGCATGTACACACATACACACACCACGTACACACCCAGAGAGCATGGTTCTGAATGCTCAACACAGGTAAGGATGTTTGACCACAGGTGGATACCAAACAGGTAGAGAAATACATTGGATCCTTCATTCAATCATAAGACAAATCACGTACACTTTTAAAACCACTGCTTGTGCTGCCCACGTATAAAACATGCAGCCTACATACTCTGGAGTAAGAACACGCTGCCTCTTCTGCCTTGGGTCTCCTCATCGTCTTCTAAGCGCCTCTACCCCAGCTAATAACTGACTTACTTGCCTTGAATGCTGTCTCCTGAGCCACCTCATCCCCAGCACACCACTGGAGCCTCAAAAGCAAGTTCCCAAAGAAGAAATGAATCCAGGCACGTGGACACTATTGCACAGATAGCCATCTATCCTAGGCTGTCCTTTTTTCTTTTAGCATTTCCCTATCTCCCTCACTTTCTGACTCAGTCCTTTTTTTTTTTTTTTTTTTTTTTTTTTGATCTGAAGCAGTTCAAGAATAGATTAGGGTTGGGGTGAGGGTAGTAGAAAAAGTCAGAGACGGAAAGACAGAGAGATAAACAGAAAGACAGACCAGAGGAAAGAGACCAGGAGAGAAAGGAGGGGAGGAAGGAGAGGAGCATTAGTTTAAGTAAAGGAGATACTCAGGTAAGAAAAGGAGAAGGCAACTTCCCCCTCCCTCTTGCCACCCCCGGGACCCTCAGAAAAAGGTTTCATACCATTCATTTCAGGAAGGAGGGATAACACAGCAAGGAAGAAGAATCCCGCCTTGCTTTTCTCCCCCTTTTAATGTGTAAATGATCTTGCATCCCCTATAGGTCTCTCCTGGCTTTCTGCTGCTAGTAATCCATTCATAAGGTTTCAAGAAGCTACACAAAACTCAAGCTTCCAGTTTAGTTTCTCTCTCTCTCCCCTTCATTCCTTTGCTCACCACTCTCCTTCAGCTCTTGGCAGTCCAAAGTTTAAAAAAAAAAAAATGTTGAACCATTTCTGTGTTTTCCTCCTGTTGTAACTTTTGCTGTGACATCATAACCCTGCCCACCAACACCCCACCTCACTCTCTCCTTTCCATCCCACCCCTCACCAGCCCCAGACCCCCAAAACGCCCCCCTACGGAGAAGGAGGGCTCCTGTCAGTTCCAGTGTGTGAAAAACACAAAGCTACTAGAAGGTGCCCCCTCCCTTCTCTCGGCCCCCCTCCTTCCTCCCCCTCCCTCCCTTACCCAACGCTCAGCCTCGGCTCTCTCAAGGCTTTTAACAATGATCCCATCTGTTTGACATGTGCGGAAAGGTGGGCTGGATTCAGATAATCCATCAAGTGAATCAGATCAAAAACACAGCAACCCCCTCTTCAATTCCACACACACACACAGACCCCAAAAGCAAGCCAAAGTGTGAGAGGAGTCAGACTTGCACAGCACCCACCCTCGATGCCAGAGAGAAAGACACCAAATATGCCAAAGGAAACCCAAAATTTCATACATCTATGCATAAATTCTGTTGCTTATTTGTTTATGCCAAACACCCGCACCCCAAGTCCTCTGCCCCTCTCCCCCAAGCCCTGCCACTCGGCAAGTGCACAGATTTGAGAGCTGGTAGAGTCTGTTTGAAATCTCCAACAAGAGGGTTTTTCCCCCTTTTTTCACTCCTAAGCACTATCTGTGGCGATCAGACTAGAGCAGGGTTGCCAGCAAATGCAGGAGGCCCCTTCTAGGGTACAGGCTTTCAACCCAGCGAAGCTGGAGGGAATGGATTTAAGGACACACAGCAGGAGCTGGCTGAATGTATTTTATTTTGACGGGTGTAGCTGGGGGAGGAATATCATTTCTGAAATGCCCAAGGAATGAAGGGCGAGGATATGGATTTCTTAAACAGTTTTTTGCAAGAGGAGCGGTGTCTTCTTGTTCTGCAGGTAAATCTATAAGACAAGAAATTGGAGCTTACAGATAAACAAGGACCGAGAGGGAGAGGCAGGGAGAGGCAAAGGAGGAAAGAGAGGGGGAGAAGGAGAAGAGATGGGAGATGGGAAAGTGGAGAGGGGGAAAGAAGGGGAGCAGGGCAGAAAGGGGGCAAAGGGAAAAGAGGCGGAAGGAAGGCAGGAGTGAGGGGAAAGAAGGCAAGAGGACAGGAGGGGAGGAGAGGGGGAAGGGAGGGTTGAAGGGGAAAGGAGTGAAATGGAAGGGGGAGGGGAAGGGGACGAAGGAATAACAGAAGAGTCTGGGAGGAGGAAGGACTGAAAAAGAGGAGCAGGGAAGACAGGAGAGAAGAATGAAACAGAGAGGAAGAAAAAAGAGAAAGAGGTGGTGAGCCTCATACGATATGGGGACCAGGAGAGCAGTTAGATCCATGCTGGTTAAACACAGAGAAACTGCAGAGGCAGGTGAAGAGAGAAACTACGAAACGGGGCAGAGGTTAGGCTTTATGCACAGAAAACAAAAGACACCCAGCAGAGGACTAACTCTTAGTGATCTGACGTATTTAAAAAATCAGATTACAAGGCTTCAACCTTGTCTCTTTAAGTAAACCCCTGTTCTCTCCTCTTTCCTCCCTCTACCTCTTCCTTCAACACCCACCTCCACTTTCCTCCTTTCAGCTTTTTGTTCCCAGCATACTTTCCCTGAAGAATTCATGAGTAAAATTCAGGCACCCACCCCCCTCCCCAACAAAAAGCCCACCCTGAATAGCCCCCTTCTTTGCTTCTATCAGATGGACTACCCACAGAGGGTCCTGAGTCCTCTTATCTAAAGACTGGACTGTTTGTGACAATCTGCAGTAATTGCAACTCAAATTATACTGTTTCTCCTTTAGAGCCCAGGCCGCCAAGGCTGTTTTGCTTGTATTTGCTGCCATAATGGGGCTGGTCAGTTTCCATTAGCATTGTCATCATTATTAATAAGAGCCTTTGAGCACAGGGAGGAGCCAGCCCCTACGTTGGCGTCCACTTGCAGTATAGAGCATTAGCGGAGAAAGACAGAGACCCCTTGATATGGTCACTGCTCCTCTCTGACTTTCTGATTCCAAAATCTGATCCCTAGAGGGAAAAGCTCATCTGGGAGCCAGCCAGGGAGCGTAGTAATAAAAGCCTCCCAGAACACAACTAAATGCAATATCTATATATAGGAGCCAGATCTGTTTTAGCTACTTGCAGTCTAAAATGACACCCGGAAACAAACATTTCAGCAATATGTTTATAGGAATCTTATTCAGCGAGTGCTGGAAAGAGTGAGCTTCTCTGAAGGATTTCACTCGAAGGTTCGGGTTGTTGCTTTCTGCTCCAGCGCGCAGAGCTGGGAGTCAGTGGCTCTACCATTCATGGGGTAACCTGAGATCCCTTCAGGGGCACCTACTACAGCCCCGTTTTCCAAGGGTGAAGAAACAAAGGTGAAACCACACAATTAATGGCAGGGCCAGATATAGTACCCACCCAGGTCTCCTGAATCTCAATCCAGTTTTTTGACTCCTCTGGCTATAGGCTGCAGCTTCACCTGTCTGCTGGGCTGGAGTCATGCATTAATATCAAAACCAAACCAAATCTGTTGCCATCGAGTCAATTCCAACTCATAGCGACCCTACAGGACAGAGTAGAACTGCCCCGTAGGGTTTCCAAGGCTGTAATGTTTAGGGAAGCAGACTGCCACATCTTTCTACCTCAGAGAGGCTGTTAGGTTCGAACTGCCAACCTTTTGGTTAGCAGCCAAGCACTTAACCACTGCACCACCAGGGCTCCTGAATAGGAAACATAGAAAGTATCAAAGACTGGCCTCCCCTGTTCCCCCTCCAGGCAAAAATGTCCAGGGAATATATGTTGGTCATCTGTGTTCTGTAACGCAGAATCACAGCACTCAGAAGGGAATGCAAATCAGGATTTCACTCTCCTCTCTGTGCTTTTTGAGCCAAGAGAAGCCCTATCTTCTTGGCGAAAGGTTTGGTGCTCCGTATGTTAGATAATCATATTTTCTTTTTTTTCCTACTACACAATTACTATTACAAATTACTATCGCTGTTAACGGTAGTAATTTGCAAAGTGCTTTTCATCCAAATAGATCAAAGTATTTCATAGATGGAGTAGGCTTCCCAATACCTTGGGGGAGTAACATCGTGGGGGCAACATGCCAGGGATCTATTTCCCCTGGTGACAATCCCTATTGGGTGTTTCCTGTAACATTTCAAGCCTTGGATACAGCTCATGGGGCCTTTTGGCTGGGGAAGTGTTTAACCGCAATGCTGGATCCTTCCCTGCTTCAGGAGAACAAAGGCTGAGCAGGGTCTGTATTTCAATTAGGATTGCTTTTGTACCCGGAGTCTCTTCAAAAGGCAACTTCATAACAAGATTAATAAACAGACTTGTACACTTGTTTTTCCTTTTTCCTAATGCACATTACCTAATGTGTACATTCTTTCTTTCAAACCACAAGGACACAGATACAAAGCAAGTGTTATGCCCATTTTACAGATGAGGATACTAAAGCTGAAAAAGGTTAACCCTAACACCGCAGATAATAAGAATGGAGCTACAATGAATCTTAAATGTATTCTCCTAAGTGAAAGAAGTCAGACTTAAAAGGCCACTTTCTGTATGATTCCATTTATATGACATTCTGGAAGAAGAAAACTACAGGGACAGAGAATGGATGAGTAGTAGCCAGGAGCTGGGGATAGGAAAGAGTTAAATACAAAAAAGCACGAAGGGATTTGTAGAGTATGGCACTGATCTCTCTCTTGATTGTAGTGATGATACTTGATTGTATGCATCTGTCAAAACTCAAAGAGCTGTGTACTTAAAATGGTGACTGAATGTAAATTATACTTCAGTAACCCTGGGGGTGGGGGGTGGGGGGGAAACAGAGCCAGGAGTAGGGCTAGGTTCTTTTGGTTCTGAACCCGGTGTTCTTCCATCTATAGCCTGCAGGTGCTCAAAGGTCAAAGGAGAGTGTGGCATTGCTTGGCCGTGGTCAAGGGCTGCACTGTAACTAAAGTCTCCAGTGACTCTATCCTCTGGCCTAGACCACTGAGTGGGGCCCTGTGGAACTGGACTGAATGAAGTTGGCTTCTAGTCTCACCCAGCTCCATCAACCCAGCTGACCCTAAAGAATCAAATAACCAATCACCAAATGAGCAGTCATCAACAATTATGTCCCTGCTCTGCCTTTCAACAGTGCCTGACCTTGGGCAAGTGAATGAACTTTTCTAAGCCATCTGTAAAATTAAGAGGTTGGAATAGATGATCTCCACATTCCCTTCCAGGTCACACCTGAGATTTTCTAATGTTTCAGCCCAACACTTTTCTAAGACTCTGTTTTCTCAGCCATGAAAAACAGGTAGGGCTTGCTTCCTATAAATATCCTAAAGACTCAAGTGCCTATTAGCAATGGACACCCATGACATTAACTGTAGTCTGAAAAAAAAGATATATATTCAAATGTAATTCCATTATAACATTGACGTTCAGAAAAAGAGGTGTCACGTGGGGAGTTTCAGACCTCCCCTATTATGTTGTTGTTAGGTGCCGTCCAATTGGTTCCAACACATAGAGATTCTGTGTACAACAGAAAAAAAACACTGCCCAGTCTTTGCTATGCTTGAGCCCATTGTTGCAACATTGAGCCAAACCATCTAGTTGAGTGTCTTCCTCTTTTTCACTGACCCTCTACTTTACCAAGCATGATGTCCTTCTCCAGGGGCTAGTCCCTCCTGATAACTTGTCCAAAGTGCCTAAGATGCAGTTTTGCAATCTTTGCTTCTAAGGCGCATTCTGGCTGTACTTCTTCCACGGCAGATTTGTTTGTTCTTCTGGCAATCCATGGTATATTCCATATTCTTCATCAACACCATAATTCAAATGTGTCAATTCTTCTTTGGTCTTCTTTATTCATTGCCCAGCTTTTGCATGCATATGAGGTGACTGAAAATACCATGGCTTGGGTCAGAAGCACTTTAGTCCTCAAAGTGGCATCCTTGCTTTTCAACACTTTAAAGGGGTCTTTTATGCAGCAGATTTACCCAACACAATATGTTATCTGATTTCTTGACTGCTGCTTCCATGGGCGTTGATTGTGGATCCAAGTAAAATGAAATTCTTGACAACTTCAATATTTTCTCCGTTTATCATGAAGTTGCTTATTGGTCCAGTTTTAAGGAATTTTGTTTTCTTCATGTTAAGGTGAAGACTGTAGACTTTGATCTTCATCAGTAAGTGCTTCAAGTCCTCTTTGTTTTCAGCAAGCAGGGTTGTGTCATCTACATATCGCAGGTTGTTAATGAGTCTTTCCCAATCCTGATGCCACACTCTTCCTCATATAGTCCAGCTTCTCAGATTCTTTG
Source organism: Trichechus manatus latirostris (assembly GCF_000243295.1). Lineage (NCBI taxonomy): Eukaryota > Metazoa > Chordata > Mammalia > Sirenia > Trichechidae > Trichechus > Trichechus manatus. The sequence goes on along the minus strand of NW_004443957.1, from coordinate 13,023,923 downwards.
CTCAATATACAGATTGAATAAGTATGGTGAAAGGATACAACCTTGACGCACACCTTTCCTGACTTTAAACCATGCAGTATCTCCTTGTTCTGTTCGAAAGACTGCCTCTTGGTCTATGTACAGGTTCGTCATGAACATAATTAAGTATTCTGGAATTCCTTTCCTTCACAGTGTTAACCGTAATTTGTTATGATCCACAGAGTCTAATGCCTTTGCATAGTCAACAAAACACAGGTAAACATCTTTCTCATAGTCTCTGTTTTCAGCCAAGATCCATCTGGCATCAGCAAGGATATCCTTCGTGTCCTCTTCTGAATCCAGGTTGAATTTCTGGCAGTTCCCTGTCGACGTACTGCTGCAACTGTTTTTGAATGATCTTCAGCAAAATTATAACTTATGTGTGATATTACTGATACTTCTCTTTCCTGTCTTTTTAGTGACCTTTTGCTTTCTTCATTTATGATATCCTTGATGTCATTCTACAACTCTTCTGGTCTTCAGTCATTAGTGTTCAGTGTGTCAAATTTCTTGAGAAGGTCTCCATATTCAGGTGGGATATACTTAAGTTCGTATTTTGGCTCTCATGGACTTGCTCGAATTTTCTTCAGCTTCAGCTTGAACTTGCATATGAGCAACTGATGGTCTGTTCCGCAGTCAGCCATTGGCCTTTTTCTGACTGATGGTACTGAGCTTCTCCATTGTCTCTTTCCACAGATGTAGTTGATCTGATTCTTGTGTATTCCATCTGGCGAAGTCCATGTGTATAGTCACCGTTTATGTTGTTGAAGAAAGATATTTTCAATGAAGAAGTCATTGGTCTTGCAAAACTCTATCATGCAATTTCTGGCATCATTTCTATCACCAAGGCCAAATTTTCCAACTACAGATCTTTCTTTTTTGTTTCCAACTTTTGCATTCCAATCATATGTAATTATCAGTGTAATTATCAGTGCCTCTTGATGGCATGTTTGATCAATTTCAGACTGCAGAAGTTGGTAAAAATCTTCCATTTCCTCATCTTTATCATTAGTGATGTATAAATTTGAATAATAGTCATATTAACTGGTCTTCCTTGAAGGCATATGGATATTATCCTATCACTGACAGCACTGTACTTCAGAAAAGATTTCAAAATGTTATTTTTGACAATGAATGTGATACCATTCCTCTTCAATCTGTGATTCCTGGCATAGTAGATCATATGTTTGTCCGATTCAAATTGACCATACCAGTCTATTTCAGCTCACTAATGCCTAGGATATAGATCTTTATGCATTCCACTTCATTTTTGATGTCTTCCAATTTTTCCTAGATTCATACTTCATACATTCCACATTCTGATCATTAATGGATGTTTGCAGCTGTTTCTTCTCATTTTGAGTCCCCTACTATAAGGTCACTATGACTCAGAATCAACTCAACAGCAATGGGTTTGGTTTTGGGTTTTTTTTTTTTTATAGTGAAGAAGATGTCTTATATGTATGCAGCATTGTTGTGGATTTAGCAGATCAGATATTGGAACCCATCACGTTAGTATAAAATACTTAAATGAGAGAAATGTTTAAATTTGGTACTGTGTTGAAATTTTAAAATTTGGTTAAGTCTCCAAGATGGTAATAATAATAAAAACAATTAAAGTAGCATTTATTACTTACAATGTGCTAGGCACTGTTCTGGTCACATTATATGTATTAATTGATTCAATCTTCATGACAATTCTGTGAGGTGGGTACTTCTAGTGTCCCCATTTTCAAATGAAGAATCACAGTATGTGCTAACATTTCTTATGTACTATATGCTCAATGTAGTATCTACTAATCAATATAATTCTACTAAGCAATTTACATAAATCATCTCATGTAATCTAACAACTAACCACTGAGATCGCCCCACTATGGTCCTCACTTGTAGGTGGGAAAACCAAGGCACAGAGAGGTTTGATCAATTTACCCAAGCTTATCCAGCTTGAAAAGAGTCATGTCTCTACTGTGCAGCCTCTTCCTGAAAAGTACACACCGAATATCATTTGACTTACAGCACAACAACACAGACTTTTCCTGATGAGGACATTCCAGTGAGTCCTTCTGAGACCTTTTCCTAAAGTCTCCTTTGGGTGAAGATCCAATGCCTCCAAGAAATGTGGTCCCAGCCAAGAGCATCAGCCAAGTGCAAGCTCTGCTTCTGCCAATGTGAAGGTAAAGCCCTGCAGGGGTACCTTCAACAAGCCCCCTAGAACCCTTGTTCTCACCAGCCCTGGCTCCTGGATCCATCATGTCTCCTGTTAAAATCTAAGAGGCATATAACCTATGGATTATAAATGGAAAATAAATCATTCCCAAACTCATTAAGTCCACCTGGGAGGAATCATGCAAGATTAATAAATGTTGAGTTGTCTATTTAGTATTGGGTCCCTGGGTGGTGTTAATGGTTAACATACTCAGCTGCTAATTAAAAGGTGGAGGTTTGGATCCACTCAGAGGTGCCTCTAAAGAAAGGCCTAGCAATCTACTTCCAAAATTTCAGTCACTGAAAACTCCATGGAGCAGAGTTCTACTCTGGGACGAGTGGAGTTGCCATGAGTCAGAGCTGACTCAACAGCAACTGATTTTTTTGTTGTTTGTTTGTTTTTGTTGCACTTGTTATCTCCAATGTACCCAGCTCTTTCCTCTACATTTCTGTATTAGTCAGCTTTCACTAGGTGAAATCTCAGAGACTTACTTACAAGACAAAAGATTTATTTCTCACGAAAGTTACATGTCAGCTGTGGGTTGGCTGCACCTCTGCTCTCCATGCATATATTTTTTTATTCTGGAATCAAGGATAAAGGAACAGCACCCCTATGAGATGTGTCATTCTTGTGGCAGAGCAGTTGTTCTCAACTGGGGATGATTTTAACCCCCAGGGGACATTTGGCAATGTATGCAGACATTTTTGGTTGTCAAAACTTGGGGAGGGATGCTAGTGGCATTTTGCGGAAAGAAGACAGGAATGTTGCTAAACATCCTACAATGCATAGGACGGACTGCTTATTCCCACCCAATGAATCATTCAGCCCAAAATGTCAATAGCAGGGAGGCTGAGAAACCCTGTGGTAGAAGAAAATGAGCAATGGCAGAACCATGCAATGCTGTTAAACTCCTGCTTGGTCATAGTATAGGGCACTTCTGCCTATGTTCTATTGGCCAAAGCAAGCCATGGATAGGCCAGATGTCAATGAGACAGGGAAGTAGATGCCTCACATAGGGAGATACTGCAAGTCACGTAGCTGTGGTCATGGATTCATAATCTTCCCAAAGGGATGGGAGCAAATTATTAGAAACAGAATGCAATCTACCACAACTGATTCTACTAAATTGAGGCAATGAAAAAAATGATTCCCAATGGTTTTGAGCTGTCCCAGGATGGATGGTGGGTGGGTGGGTGGAAGTAGAGTAGAATGCAAAGAGTTCTTGGGAGATGGACTTGCAGGAAGCTGGGCCTTTTTATATGAGTTACCTGACTGGGCTGGCATAGTTTCCTCATCTATAAAAGGGAGATGTTAACACCCATCACACAAGGTTGGCCGAAGGATTCATGAAATAACACGTGTGAATTGCATTGCACAGTGCCTGGCATAGAGAAGCACATGAGGAGTGTGGTTATTAATTAACGCTTACCGGATAACTTCTACATGCAAGCCAAAGGTTTGGAACACTTTGACGCACTGTTTTGACTCATCATTTTGACCCAGTCAATGGATTTGAAGCCACCACTTTTGGCTGCTGGAAATAATTTGACATCATGTTATATAAATAAACATGTGAACCAGCATTATTTGAAAACTGATTATTTCAAGAGCAAAATTTATTAGTCAGCTGTGGCAGGGATCACAACAGACGGCCCCCGGACAGAGTGGAAGAAACATGTAGAACAAAATTCAAATTCACCAAAAAAAAAAAAAAAAGAAGACCAGGCTTGCTGCTCTGACAGAGACTGGAGAAACCTCGAAAGTATGGCCCCTGGACACCCTTTTAACTCAGTACCGAAGTCACTCCTTTCAGCCAAAGATTAGACAGGTCTATAGGGCCAACAATAACACATGTGAGGAAACTGCTTCATGGTTCAATCACGTATATGAGACTAATGGGCAAAGGAAAAAAAAAAGAAAAGAATAGAAAAGTTTTTTCTTAAAAGAAAAAAAGATTTTAAAAAATTTATTAACTCACTTTACTTCTTTAATCAATTTCTATCAGTGTTGTAAATAATTTTCATTTTTTTTTCTGTCAATGTTTACTAAAATCGGTTTTCACCTAGACCAATTCTTAGCTTTTGCCTGTGTTAAAACAAAAAAATTCATTCATAGATCATTTTATTTTCCACATCAAATTTACCAATTACAGCTTTCATTGTGAGTTTTCTTTTGTGGTGATTATTTCTGCTAAATTCACTTATCCTAGGACAAATTTCTCAGATGTAAATCTGATGGTCTGCAGTTTTATTCCTTAGCAGATTTATTTTGCATTGATTATTTCTATTGGTAATATTCATCATGAGATGAGTAAGAAATTTGACTGTTTGCATTTGTGTTTTTGGCTAATCTGTAAGAAAAATGTGAGTGATTTCCTACAGATCTTCCAGGATAGCTCTCTTATCCAGGGCTGATTGGCCTATTGTATCGTTTCCAATAACTTTGTGTGTGGTATCCTAATTATCCACATCAGAGGAGAAGCCGAAATAGAAAAATAACAGTATCAAAATGTTGCAGGGATGGGGGACAGGAATTCTAAATCATAAGATCAAAACAGAGAGCAAAAAATACCCTGCAAGGGACATCATAGGTTTTAGAACAGTGTTTCTCAAACTTTCCCAGGAAGCAGCTCTAGGCAAAGAAGAATAAATCTCATGTTTTATCACTAAAAATAAATAAAATTTGCATTTAAGTATATACTATGTCTGTACCTGTTTGGATATTAATAAACCTTTGGGAAAAAATTGGTGTTCTAGGAAGAGAAGCCATATCAGTCCTGTATTCCTGTCTGTCCTTTGCACACTCCCACCTTCCCCAGTTTGAGAAGCGTGGATCAAAGAGACGCAAAGAAATCACAGTCTTGTGAGGGAGATCAGCGTGTGTATTAAGAACGGGGCACATGGGATGACCACTAACCTAGACTCAGTAATTTGATGCCAGAAGGCACGCAGAAAGAAAAATATATATACATGACTGAAAAAGAATGATAGAGAGACATTCTGGTTCACTGCCCACCTCCTTCACCCAAGCTAAAGAAAATATTTGAGAAATGCCAAGAGGACTACTCAGTATTTAGAACCTGGGCTAGAACTTGGAGTTCTAGATCAGAGTAGACCCTAACACAGGACATCAGCGATCCTGAGCCAAGAGCTAATATAACTAACATGTGGAGAATACTCTCTGCACTCCTGTACTAAGCACTACGCATGCATCATGTCTAGTGCATTCAGTCATCACAACAACCATCAGATGTGCAAACTATTGATATTCTCATTGTATGGATGCAGGAACTGAGACTTAGAGTGGTTAAGGAACTCGTCCAAGGTCATCACACAGACTGTAAGTGGTAGGAAGGAAGTAAGTCATCAGTGCTCAGGTACGTAGTGCCTCTGAGAACCCAGGAGTAAAATCCAGGTGTTCCCCAGGCTTTGGATGTGTCTATACAAGTCTAGGATCTATAGGTGGGGAGGCTGGGAACGAGTTAGGGAAACGCCAGCTGATATAACAGCCAAAGCCCAAAATTCAGGTCCTCAAATGATAGAGTTAATTTCTGACTCACCAAGATCTCATGGTTCACTAAGTTTCCTGTTGGTGAGGGGTGATTCGGCACCTAAGCCCCTGCCATCTGAACTCTGCGCTCCCTTACAACCTCAGAGTTATTGCCTTCAGCTAGTGAGTGGGTAAAGAGAGGTAGCCTGCTTCTTAATTACCTCAGTTTAGAAATGGCACACATCACATTTCACTGGAAAGAAACAGTCAATGCACTCACTTGGGAGCCAAGGTGCTGGGAATGTCGTCCTTGGGCTGAGGGTGTTAAACATTTATACCTTCCAGGGGCTCCAGCTGAACTAAAGCTTTATGGAAAGACAGACACCAAAAAGTCAGGAGGGGAGAGTGGGGCTCTGGAAAGTGACCAAACAGAGGAGGCCAGGAGCAGGGATGAAGCTGGAATATGGGGCTCAGCATCCAGAAAGCACAGAGAAGAGAGCAAGGAAATAGAGAGAAAACGCACAGAGGTCTGGAATGGTTTTCTTGAACAGAGGCTGCTACTTGGACACAAAGCAATGGAGGGGAGAGTCAGGCTAATTGAGGGCAGGGGCAGAGTGGACAGGACATTGGTGCTCTCTTTGGGCATGTCTGTGGAAGTCTAGGGAGCCATAGAAGGATGATCCTTAGGAGCCTGGTTCCTCTTCCTACATTTGCTTCTGTGTAGTGCCATTCCCAAGACTGTGGGAGCCTAAAGAAGTCAGTATTGGTGTTTGGGATTCATTTTCCTCTACTGAAGTAGACAGAACAACAGAGATGTCATAGGAGGTTGTGGAGTTCCTCCTACGCTTTGAAACTGCAGGATAAGGAGCCCCAGCCCATGAATTTGTGGAGGTGATAATGTTACAATTATCTTTTTAAAAGAATTAATGGAACTCCTATTGGGGTAATTTTGTAGAACCTATGTTTTAAATACTTTGAAAAGGAGTTCCTGCTTCTGGGCTGTGTCATTAAAATACTTTTTTAATTGCTGAAATGTGGTCCGTGTGTAAATATTATTTCAAAATGCATATGCCTCTCAGATGCCTTCAGGAAAGGGAAGAGACCAATGGAAAAGAAAACTTACCCTTACCACACCCCATCCTAGCCGAACCTTTCCATAGATCACAGCCACAGCCTGAGGCAGGAAATCAAAGCAAGGTTGCCTGGACCTCTAAGCTTTTCAGATGTTCTCCAATCCATTTAACAGAGACCCTGTCCAAGGGGTGCCAGGAAAAATGCCAGTTTCTTTTTTTGTGGACTTAAAATCCAGCAGGTGCTGTAGGCTGAAAAACATGGGTTTTAATCTGGGCTCTGTACCCATTGCCTGTGTGATCTGGGCAGGTTTCAGCACCTCTGTTGAGAATAACAACATCACTATTGCCATAGATGACAGAAAGTAATAAGGAAAATTTCTCTGCAATGCATATGACACAGAGTAAGCACTTAGTACCAAAAAAACACTAGTTGCCGTCGAGTTGATTCCAATTCATAGTGACCTTGTAAGACAGAGTAGAACTGCCCCATATGATCTCCAAGGCTGTAATTTTACAGAAGCAGACTGCACATCTTTCTCCCATGGAGCAGCTGGTGGGTTCGAACCACTGACCTCTGGGTTTGCAGCCCAGTGCTTAACCATTGCACGACCAGCACTCCTAAGCACTTAATAAACATGGGTATTACTAAAGAAGCCAACTTCTTCAACTTTTCAACCTTATACGTTTCATTCTTATTTTAAACTTTCAATCACTCCCAAGGGTCCATTTTTATGTCACTTCCTACTAAAATCAAAAGATAATTAATCCTCTCCAGTGTCCCAGTTGCTCTTTTTGTTTGCCTAAATCGGTTGTTCTCAATCGTGTAGGTCCCACAAGCCCCATTTTATAGGCAATATTATGTATTGAAAATTCTAGCATAGTATAACCTATCTCTATAAATAATTTCAAAAAAAAGTTAATGCTAAGACAAACAATACAATCAAAAAATGGGCAAAGGAACAGACATTTCACCAAAGAGGACAGTCAAATGACCAACAAGCACAAGAAAAGATGCTTAATGTCATTAGCCATTCCAAAAAACCCATTGCCTTCAAATCGATTCTGACTCATAGCAACCCTCTAGGACAGAGTAGAACTGCCCCATAGGGTCTGCAAGGCTGTAAATCTTTAAGGAAGTGGACTGCCACATCTTTCTGCTGCAGAGTAGCTGCAGGGTTCAAACTACTGACCTTTTGGATATAGCAGCCAAGCACTTTAAACCACTGCGCCACCAGGGCTCCTCCATTAGCCATTGGAGAGATGCAAATGAAAACCACAATGAGATACCACTTCACTCCCACTAGGATGGCTAAGATGAAAAAACAAAAAGCAAAAACAGAAAATAACAAATGTTGGTGAGATTGTGGAGAAGTTGGAACTCGTTATCCGTTGCTGGTGGGAAAGCAAAATGGTACAGCTGCTATGGAAAACAGTTTGGTGGTTTTTCAAAAAGTTAAATATAGAACTACCATATGACCCTGCAAGTCCACTCCTAGATATATACCCAGGAGACTTGAAAGCAGCAACACAGACACATGTATACCAATGTTCATTACAGCACTATTCGCAATAGCAAAAGATGGAAACAACCTAAATGTCTACCAATGGACGAATGGATAAACAAAATGTAGTACATACATACAATGGAACACTACTCACTCATAAAGAGAAATGAAATCCTAATATATGCTACAACATGGAGAAACCTGGAGAACATTATGCTGAGTGAAATAACTCAATCACAAAAGGACAAATATTGTATGATCTCACGTACATGAAATAACAACAATAAGCAAACGTATGTAGACCAAAGTTTGTTAGTGGTTACCAGGGATGGAAAGAAAGGAAAAAGGGGAAGGCTTTGTTTAGGAAGCAGTGAGTTTCTGTTTATGGTGATGGGAAATTTGGCAATGGTTATAGGTGATGGTTACACAGCATGATTCATGTAATTGGTATCAGTAAATTGTACACCTGAAAAATGTTGAACTGGCAAATGTTGTGTTATATATATTTTCTAACAATAAAAAAGTTAATGCTCTAACTATATTATAAAACAAACAAAATAATTTATAATGAAATAATATGAATTCCAATATGTAAATATTTCAGACACAACCATATTAAAAGACAAATGATGTGATCAAATGTTTATACCTACTTATAATGAATAAGTTTGTATTTAAGAGAAATAAAAAGTAATATTCATCATATATTATAGATACTTTTCTTTATATTGACATTTTGAAATAATGGCTAACAAAGTGTATTAGTTTCAGATCAGACCATTGTGATCCATAAGGTTTCCACTGGCTGATTTCTGGAAATAGATATCCAAGCTTTTCTTCCTAGTCCATCATAGCAACATGACAGACTGGTGGTGGTTGCACCTGAGGTACATTGGCTGGGAGACGAACTCGGGTCTCCAGCATGGAAGGCAAGAATTCTACCACTGAATCACCAACGCCTCATTCTCTACCGGTAAAGTTTGAATTTTCATTTTTCTTGGCCTGGATTGAGTAGGTCAGCTTAGTTGGCCATCTGGGTCTGAGCCTGGTGTATATGCTGAGCTTCATCTTAATTCAACATTTCAGCCTCCATTTGCCCTCTGAACTGTCTTCCTTCGGTGCAGAAGCAGTTAAGTCAGATGGCCTTTTTCAGGAAGCATAAATTGAGCACCTTCTAGGTACCAGGCATCACACTAGATTCTGGGAATACACTAACAACAAGACACAAGCCCTGGGCTGCCCTGAACTGCCTCACAGACTTATTAGGAAGAAAGATACGAACATAAATGAATTGTAGAAAATTGCTGTAAGTGCTATCTCGGAAGTTCAAGTGAAATATTACTGGGGCACTGAGGATAAAGAAACAAACACTGCATGCAGTAATCAAGGAGGATTTCACAGAGGGGCTAACTTTTGCATAAGGTCTTAAATAAAGACTAGGAGTTTTCCAAGTGAAGGACATTTCTGGAGAAAGAATGGAATGTATAAGATGCCCCAGTAGTAGTTTATTCAAACTTCTGAGATAACATAGCAATGTTCTAGAGTTTATCCATTTTTATATCTTTCTCCCTAATGACTCTGCAAGGCATTCCAAGGTGGTGCTTGAGTCTTATTTGTGTTATCTCCTGAGTTCTGAAAAAAACCCTGCTCAGCTACAGAACCATGAGAAATTATGATCATCTCGGAAAAGAACTTCCTAGAGAGAAGCAAATGGACCCTCCCTTTCCTCTCTTCCTACTGAGGAGTCTGGAGCTCTTCCCAGCAGACTGAGACCAGAAAAGACATACAGAGGTCAGGTTGGAACAGTAACCACAGCTCTCAAAGATACAATGAAAAAAGAAATAGCATTTGAATAGCAAAAGACTATTTGTTCCTCATTCCTCCTTCTAGCATCTGCTTCAGCCAAGTCCAGACCTGAAAGAAAAGCCTGGCCACAACCAAATCTTCTGGGACTTCCTGCCCAGCATTAGTTCTCCTAATTGCTGAGCAGGACCTAAGTGGAGTCACAGTGGAATGAAAAGCAGGAAACCACGTATCCAGAGAACGCTCCACTGTCCCAGAAGGAAGGGTACTTCATTGGAGCAGCAATATTCACTTCCTGGTGCACAAAGGGAGCCCTGGTGGCGTAGTGGTTAAGAGCTCAACTGCTAACCAAAAGGTCAGCAGTTCAAATCCACCAGCTGCTCCCTGGAAACCCTATGGGGCAGTTCTACTCTGTCCTATAAGGTCACTATCAACCTGACAGCAATGGGTTTGGTTTTTGGTTTGGTGCACAAATTTCCTATCCACAAGCCCAACGGATGCAATAGGTTGTTAGGAAACCCGCCCACCCCACCCCACAGCTCTCAGCTGGAGTCATAACCAGCACCCTACAGATTCCTCTCTTCCTGTGTCTTCCCTCCACCCTAGATGTACTGCATTGTCCCCAGAGACTAGTACAAGTGCCTGGACAACAGAATGGGAGCCACAGTAAATGTTTGCAGAACTGAACAGAAAGAGAGGCCAGGTGTGACAGCCCTGCTCTGATGAAGGTGGCAGCATCTGTGACTCCTGCTGGATCAGGCCACAATGACCTGAGTCTGTGCTCCCCACTGCTTGCCTTCAACCTGCCTCTGGCAACTTCCTCTCTCTCTGCCCCCAGTACAATTCAGCCGGCCCCAGCTCATGTCCTATACTCCATACCAACTCAGCAGCCAGACAAGGAAACTGGCTCAACTCTTGAGCCTTCTAAGCTGAGCTGTCAGAATGTCTCTTGTCTGCCTGGTCAAACCAGCATGAGGGTATCTGAATTAAAAGTGTTTGGTGAGGGGCTTATTCAACAAGGAATCCCAGTCTCAGCCTTCACCATGTGAGCCTTAGGATCCGCCAAGATATTTGGATGTAGGTGAAAGGAAAGGGGATGACGGAAGTCTCTTCAAGAATCTGAGGGACAATCTCTAATGGTTATGTAAAGATGTACTTTAACCAAAACTTTTTAAACCTGTGAGGCCAAGCAGAAACAGACTGTACAACTTTCAGAACCAGAATCTCAGCTGGCCTCTTTTCTGAGTGTGCTTTCAAAGACCCATGAATGAAGAGCTGGCAGCAAGGTTCACAGGTGGCTTGAATTTGGGAAATATTGTCCAGTGATGAGGTAAAATGACTTTAAAAAGAGATCACATGAGTGTGAATTCTGCTTAGGGAATTTGAGCCATGATAGGAGGAGGGGGATCCCTGGGTGGGGCAAGTGGTTAAGCACTTGACTACTAGCTGAAAGATTGGTGGTTCAAACCCAGCCAGAGGCACCACGGAAGACAGGCCTGGTGATCTGCTTCTGAAAAGTCACAGCACTGAAAACCCTGTGGAGCACAGTTCTCCTCTGACACATTTGGGGCCACCATGAGTTAGAACTGACTCAACAGCAGCTAACAACAACAACATGGAGGTGGGGGGGGTGGACGCGTGAGGTAAGGGTCTGAAGAAAAGTGAGACTGATTCAAAAGAGAACGTAGAAAGGTTGTAAGTTTTATTTTTTCTTTATCTGTAAAAGCAATCATGCAAGCTTGCTCAGAGGAAAAATTAACTTGATTTGACTTCAGGAAGAAAACTGAAGTGAAACAGTAAATTGAGGCCCAGGCTCTGGAGTCAAACAGGTGTGGCTCTAGAGCCCAGTATTGTCATTTACAAGCAGTGTGACCTTGGACAAATGTCTTCACCACCCTAAGTCTCAATTTCTACTTCTGTAAAATAGAAAAAAAAAAATTGTACTTCCCTCATAGGACTGTTGTGAGGATCCAATAAGATGATGAATGTAAAGTACTTGGTACACCCCTGACACCTAACACATGGTCAGTAAATGTTAAGAGTATTGATTCTAGAGGTCGTCCCAGCTGTATGGGGAGTAAGTTGGAAAGGAGGAAGGGGAGGCTTGGGAAAGGTAATTCTGTCACTTGGAAGTGTGAAAGAGCAGAGTAAAATGTTAGGAGGGGAGAGTGAGAGGCAGTGAAATCAAAACAAGGTCTGTAATACTCTGAATCACCATGTTGAGATGATGAATAAGCAGAATTGAAGCAAGAGTCTTCTTCGAAGCATCAAGGTCCTAAAGAAAAAAAAGAGCTACAGCAGACCTGGGCTGAATAGTTGGATTCAGAACATGAAACTCAAGAACATGGAAGAAGAAATCCATGAAACATGAGGTTAACTCATGCAGGGGTGAGTAGAGATGAAAGAATCAATACAGGTCAAGGTATCTAAGTGGTTAAGGGACAGGAAGGTCAAGCTCACACTGTAGGTCTGGGTAGCAGGGCCAGGATCCTGGAGGTTAGGGCATTAAGAAGAGAAGGGTGCCTGGCCCCAGAACAAGGCTGCTTATTCTGTGTTTGTGTGAACCAGACTCTCGGGTGCATAATGGTGGAGAAACAAAGAGAGAGCCCCTAATGAAGGCATCCCAGGAGGCACTTCCACAAAGAAGTTGAAGGTTTGTTCCTCCTACATTGGGGTAAGCACAGGACTTAAAAATCTTTCCCAACTTAATTTTATTCATTGATTTGCCTGTGTCAAGGAAAGAAGTACGCATCACACACACACACACACACACACACACACACACAGACATACACAGACACACACAGCACTTCTTCTACCTTGAAATTGCCATCTTTACTCCTTTTTCTTTTTCAGTCAAAAGCCAAAAGGTTTGGCTTCTTAAGCACTGAACAGAGAAGGAAAATAAGTATGAGAACACAGAAGTTGGTGCATGGGCAAGGTGCAAGGAAGCTGTGTAGAAATCTTAAAATAAGTCAGAGTATAAAATTTATTGAGCATCTCTTGTATTCAAAGAACTCACTTAAAATATTTACGAGATGGAATGGCATAAGAGTAGCTCAAGTCCCATGAGAATAATTACAAAGCAGTGGATACAGAGGTCCAAGATGGTCCAGCATAGATGACAGCATTTGGGTCCCTTCACTTTCTAACAACTGAGCCTTGGCCAGGAGGGGAGGCCAGTGGGCACCCAGTGAGTCAGTGTTGGGGAACAGAATTAAATCTATCTCACGTATTCTCAGAGCAAAGGAGCAATCAGAATATGAAATTATTTCTAGAACATGCTTACTTACCATTCATCATCAACCAAGTCTGTTGTTGTTAGTTGCTGTCGAGCTGATCCTGACTCATAGTGACCCCATGTGTGCAGAGTAGAATTGCTCTATAGTGTTTTCAAGGCTGTAACCTTTCAGAAGCAGATCACCAGGCCTGTCTTCCAAAGCTCTACGTGGGTTTGAACCACCAACCTTTCAGCTAGTAGTCAAGCACTTAACTGTTTGTGCCACCTTCAGCCAAGTCTAGAAAAGTCTCTTTAAAAATAAATCCTCTGGAGAAATATCTGCTCTACCTCTACAGGGCCACGAATGGAAACACTGCGGCCTGGGGGTTAAATGCATGGACTCTGGAGTCCATAACTGAAGCCCTAGCCTAACTGTACCCTATACTGAATATATGCTCTCTCAAAGCGTCAGTTCCTCATCTGGGAAATCAGGATGGTAACCTCACCCCTCTCACAAGGTTGTCCACCACCCATCTGTCAGTTTGTCTTACTGTGGTGGCTTGCATGTTGCTATGATGCTGGAAGCTATGCCACTGGTATTTCAAATACCAGCAGGGTCATCTGGGGGGTACAGGTTTCAGCAGAGCTTCCAGACTAAGAGGAAAGACCTAGCAATCTACTGCCAAAAAATTAGTCAATGAAAACCCTGTAGATCACAACAGAATATTGTCCAATATAGTGCTGGAAGATGAGCCCCCTAGATTTAAAGTCACTCAAAATACACGATGGCTGCAACAATGGACTCAAACAGACAATCATGAAGATGGCAATGTTTCCTTCTGTTGTACATGAGGTTGGCATTAGTTGGGGCCAACTTGATAGCAACTAACAACAACAATATAGAGTTGTGGGAGATTAAATAATATATAAACAGAGCTTAGCACAGTACCAGAGCAGACTGTACATTCCCAAAACCTGTTAATATTATTACTACTTGTGATATATTGGTTGCATTAGTAGTCCCAATTCTTCACTCCCCATGTATTTGACTTTGTAGTGCTTCCCGCTCTGACACTGGACTTGGCCCTGAGATGTGGCTTTGGTCAATGGGATGTTAGCAAATGTGATTAAGCAGAGGCTTGAAAAGTGCTTGCGTGATTGGGCGTGCTTGCTCCTGCTCCTCTGCCATGACCTTGAGAACATGCCAAGGCTAACCTGCTAGAGGATGAGAAACATAGGACAGAGATTCTGGCTTAGGCCATTCTAGGTTAGCCAAAACTAGCCAACCCCCAGGCAGGTAAATAAACTTAGATAAGCAGAGCTGCCCAACCTACCTGCAGCTAACTTCAGAATCATGAACTAGTCCAGCCAAGATCAACCAAGTCTAGCTCAGATCAACTAAACCCCATAAATAAAAACACCCCACAAATAAATAACCCCCATAAATAAATCTTTGTTGTAGTCCACTGAGATTTTTTTGTTTTGAGGTTGTTTGTTATGCAGCATTATTGTGGCAATAGATAACTGATAGGCTATTATTATTAATGTTGTTACTATCATTATTATTATAATAATTACTTTAAATAGGAGCAAAAAAAAAAGGCTCACCCGGGCCCTACCTAGCTGTCTGAGGCAAAACATCTTTCTTAGAACCTGTTATCCTTTCCAGTCCTTTCCAGAGTAGGAAAAGAAAGTATTAGACAAAATGAGCAGGTGGCTGCTTTTCTTTAGAACTTTTTGCCTTGTTTTCCTGACAGGTTGTTGCTAATGATGCTATTATTTTTCCTGTAAGCGAAGATATCTGTGACCGTGTAACCTCACAGGCTGTTATGAAGAATTGTTAATTGGTTTAATTAGTGAAGCTCCCTGATTCCATCAACCTAGACTCTAGAGTAACATGTTCGCACAGGAACTTGGTGGTATGAGGTTCTAAGAAAGCACTTGTCAGGACATCTTCAAAATCAAAGGCACTTGATGCACTCTGTCCTCAAAGCTGCGTGCCTTCACTTTCAAATAATAACAGGCAGCACGTACTCTGTGCCGGGCACCATGTTAAGCACTTTACACGCATTATCTCACTTATTCCTCAAAAGATCCAAAGTCAAGAACTATTTTTAATCTCCAATCTATATATGAGAAGACTGAGGCATGGGGTCGCCATGAGTTGAGGCCGACAAGACGGCAGTAACAACTATTGTGAATCTATCACATCTATCAAACTCATCAAATATTTTTAAATGTGTTCTTCCATTTTTTTCATATCTAAAGGCAACTTGGAAAAACATGTTCTTTCACTGTTTTAAGCAGCCAGAATGTTTTTTCTAATCTGGGCAGTTTTGAGCCACCATCTTGCTGGGGTTATGGAAAGCTATGAATCATGGAAATTGGGAGGAAGGTCAGGATTGGAACAGAAGAGAGTAAGTAGGCTGTGCCCAGAGAATGCCCAGATATTAGCAATCAACCTAGAGCCCGAAAGTTAGAAACTAGGCAAACCAGATAGGGAGCAAATTGGAATGAAATACCCTAGGGCAACAGGGCAGAAATGCAAGGAGGTTCCAGAGTTTAGGATAATGTTGATCTCAGCAACTTAGCTCTTCTCTGCTACTTCCCATGGGCACAGTTCTCTAGATCAATATTGTCCAATGGAAATACAATGTAAGCCCTCATGTAATTTTAAAGTTTCTAGTAGCCATATAAAAAAATGTAAAAAGAAACAGGTGAAATGAATTTTAATAATATATTTTATTCAGTCCAATATATTCAAAATATCATTTCAAAATGTAAATCAATGGTGCAGTTGCTGTAGAACACAGATTGGCAGTTCCTCAAAAAATTAAACACAGAACTACCATGTTGTTGTAGGCCGTTGAGTTGATTCCCACTCATAGAGACCCTATATAACAGAGTAGAACTGCCCCATAAAGTTTCCTAGGCTGTAATCTTTATGGAGGGGGGGGTCTTAGTGGCTCTGTGGTTAAGCACTCAGCTGCTTAACTGAAAAGTCAGTGGTTCGAACCCACCAGCTGTTCCACAGGAGGACAAGACCTGGTGATCTGCTCCTGTAAAGATTACAGCCTAGGAAACTCTATGGGGCAGTTCTACTCTGTCCTATAGGGCTGCTATGAGTCAGAATTGACACAACAGCACCTAACTAGAACAAGGATCTTTATTGCCAAGTCTTTTCTCTCGCAGAGTGGCTAGTGGGTTCGAACCAGCAACCTTTTGGCTAGCAGCTGGGTGCTTAACCATTGCATCACCAGGGCTCCTAGAACTACCACATGAACCAGCAATTCCATTCCTAGTTGTACAGCCAAAAAACTTGAAAGCAGAGACTCAAACAGATACTTGTACACCAGTGTTCATTGCAGCACTATTCAAAACAGCCAAAAGGTAGAAACAACCCAAATGCCCATCAACAGATGAATGGATAAACAAAATGTAATATATCCATACAATGGAATATTATTCAGCCATAAAGAGAAATGAAGTTCTGATACATGTTACAACACAGATGAACCTTGAAAACATTATGGTAAGTGAAATGAGCTAGATGCAAAAGGAAAAACATTGTGTGATTCCATGTAAATGAAAATATCTAGAATAGACACAGAAAGTAGATTAGCGGTTACCATGGGCAGGGGGAGGGCGGAAATGGGAAGTTATTGCTTAATGGGTACAGGGTTTCTATTTGGGGTGATGAAAAAGTATTTGAAACGAATAGTGGTGATGGCTGCACAACACTGTGAGTATGAAAATGGTTGAAATGGCAAAGTTTATGTTGTCTATATTTTACCACAAGAAAACAAGTTTCAAAAAATGTAAATCAATATATTTTCTAAAATGATTAATGAAATATTTTACATTCTTGTTTTTGTACTAAATCTTCAAAATCTGGTGTGTATTTTGCATGTTCAGCACATCTCAATTTGAACTAGCCACATTTCAGGAGCTCAGCAGCCACGCTCACTACACAAAGTGTGGTCCATGGCATCATCTGGAAGCTTGCTAGAAATGCTCAATCTTGGGTAGTTCCACTGTATCAGAATCTGCATTTTAACAAGATCTTCAGGAGACAGACACATGAAATTTTGAGAAATGCTGCTGTAGGCAAAGGCAGAAGTCCTGTAGAAGAAAATTTTATGTGACAAAACTTTATGAAGGTTTTAGCCTATCAGCCTCTTCGTGGCCACAGAAGTGGCAGGGAGGGGCAGTAAAATTCCCTAACTCTTTTGGCTGGTTGCTCAGAGAAAAATAATTGAGCTAAATAATACCACAGTTGAAGAACAAATAGCTCCAAATGGAGAGGTCTGAAAAAAACAAAATGCTTATCCAATCATCTCTTCAGTTATTGAGGGCCTTTCAGTGAGCCCAGTACCGTGGGCTCCGCCTCAGTAAAACGGTTTAAGGTGATGGTGACCCAGACCTAGCCCTTTGCCAAGGCCAAACCTCTGGACAGAGTCACAGGACATGTTTCAAGAAGAACCACCACTTGCCCCAAAATAACTCCCTCAGCAGCCAGCCCAGGTGGCTAAAATCCTTATTTTTTGACCTATACCTTTCGATTAAGGTGTTATTTCTAGAAAGCCCTTGACAAAATGCAAAGCTGTCCCTGGAAAGGAGCACCTGATATAGGTTTACCTACACCATGCAGAGAATTTGTTCGTAGCACACATCCAGGAGGAAAAGAACAGAAAGGCAATGTTTTGACAGGAATAGGAAAAGTTTGGCGGTATGACGCACAGCAAAGAGCAGTTCTGAAGGAGGGCGGTAGGTAGAGGGTAGCAGTGAGGAATGAAACACAAACCTCAGAAGCCTTAGTTTCCCTTCTCTAACCACCAGCATGATGCCATGAACAAATCTACATTTGTGCCTCAAGTGCAAAGGACACTGGGGCTAGCAGAAAAGCTTCCGGTCTAGTTGGGAGTGCCCAAAGGAGGTGCTGAATAAACCTATGTGGAATTGGATGATTATGCTGATGCCAGGCCTCAGGGATGGAGATGGAAACAGGATCTTCAGAGATGATCTTCAGGGAATAATCAAGCAGAAATAATCAAGCAAGTCCACAAAGAAGATGTGGACTTCTTGTGGATGTGAGTCTCCTGCAGGGGCCTTAGGGTGCACGTGCACACATGCGCGCGCACACACACACACACACACACACACACACACACACACACACACCAGTGCCCATGGACTAAATTCCGATTCACGGTGACCCCATATGTGTCAGAGTAGAACTGTGCTCCATAGGGTTTTCAATGGCTGATTTTTTGGAATAGATCGCCAGGCCTTTCCTCTCGAGGCACCTCTGCGTGGACTTCAAAGTCCAACCTTTTAGTTTATCCCTCCCACATGTCTCCTTCTCCCCCTTACTTCCACTCCTGAAGGGAGTCCCTGGGTGGTACAAATGGTTAATGTGCTTAGCTCCTAAGCAAAAAGTTGGAGGTTCTAATTTTCCAAACAATCAGCGATTGAAAACCCTGTGGGGCACAGTTCTACTCTGGCACATGTGGGGTTGCCATGAGTAGAAACTGACTCGACGGCAACTGTTTTTTGTTTTGTTTCTGAAGTAAGAGAGCATGCTGCTGTCTTGATCCACAGCCATGCAGGCACAGGAAGCTAGGTGCCTTTCAGGCCTTTGGCTGTGATTAAAGGTGAGTACCCAGGAAGGGTGTGAACATTAAGACTTCCCCTAACACGCATTTGTTACTAGTGACTGGGAAGAGAGTTAAACAAACACAAACGCGAGTAGATCAGTCACTGTTTGAGCAGGTGTCTCTTTCCAAACGAAATTGCGTGTGTTATTTTTAATCTCTCTTGTCCATCTGCTCTGGTTGTTTCCTCTGGCCGCAATTGGAAGGCTCTGTTCCATTACCTGGACGGAGATTTGACCATGCAGTCACCTTCGCGGAGCTGCAGGGATGTGCTTGGCTTTCCTAACACGCCAACGCCAGGAAGTATAAATAGAAATGTTGCTTTTATTTGTAGACTTAATGCTTATGGGGAAGCTGGCTCAGAGGCATAAAAGCTTACCTCTTCCAATTCACTGAACTTTGGGCCCATAATTTTGCAGTTCAGCAAATTAAATAGAGGTCAGCAATTTATGCCTAAGGTACCGGAGGTAGAGAGTGGCAGCAGGGCTGTTAAACCCGGCAAATGTGCTTATGTGTTTTCAGTTTTCTCTTGTTGTTTTTGCCTGGGTCTTCCACAACCAAATTGCTGCTGGTTTGTGGACTGAAAAAACCTTGGTGTGAGACAGCTTTTCTTTAGCGTCTCTGCCAAAATGTCAGGGCCCATTTTTGAGCCCCAGGCAGACCTTTCTCAGGAGGTCTCGATGGAGCATAGGTCCCAAGACATACATGTGCTACAGTTAACATCAACCATCATCGGAGCCCAAATTCACCAGAGGGCAGGCTATTGTTCAGTATGAGTTCCATAAATTACAAAGACAATACACTTGGTTTTATATTTGTATCTTCTTATTTTACTTACCTGTGTACTGTTCACAAGGTCCCTGGGTGGCGCAAATGGTTTGTGCCTATCTACTAACCTAAAGGTTGGCAGTTCAAACTCACTCAGTGGTGTTGTGAAAGAAAGATGCTGAAGATCTGCTTCCATAAAGATCACAGCCAAGAAAATCCTTCAGAGCAGTTCTACTCTGTAACACATGGGGTTGCCATGAGTCGGAATCAACTGGAGGCAGTGGGTTTGGTTTTGGTTTTGGTACTGTTCACAGTTCAGTTGGAAAGGAAATTCTGGGAATTAGTTTAAAATGAAACATTGACACCTGGAACCTCTAATCAACATCAGATATAACTTGTTAAGCAGTGACCTCAGCACATCCTTGTAAAAAGCTCCTACCAATGCTAGAAAGGATAATTGGTCAGTGACCCTCCTTTATGAAAACAGAACAGTGACCAGTTTGAGAAAATTAATTGAAAATCTAGACTCTGCGGGAATACTTGAAAAGGGCAAATACCACTTCAAGAAACATCAAGAGTGCTGTATCCCCAGCACCTGGGACAGGTTCTCAATAAATGCTGATTGACTCTCTGACTATAATTCCAAGCTTACGGCTATCTATATAACATGCTTATAAACATCCTAGTGCCAAAACAGAGCCTTTTCTCAGATCCCATCCTTGTTTAGGAAGTCATGCATCTGGCAGCCTTTTCCTTTGATACAATCCATTGAAAACCAGTGATGGTGAACCTTGAACATCCCACAGGAGCAAGTTGGACTCACATCAACATTACCACAGAGCTACTGGAAGCAGGCAGATTCCAAGTTGGATCTGGCTTGCATGCCCACTGCTAGGAACCGTGTTAGTGTGAACACTCCTGTTCACATCAAAAGAGCTCCACATTTGCTTGGGAAATAATTCGATACAAATTAGAACACTCAGTTCCAGTTTGGCCTGGTAGCCTCATGTAGACAGAGATACAAACTTGTTTGTCTTTTATGAACTACAAAAGTGGCCTAAGATATTGAGCCTAATGGGACTTACGTGTGGTCATAGAACTGATGCTCCCAGTCAGAAGCAAGAAGTAGAGATGCATGAAAGTAGAGGAAAAAAAAAAAATGCACAAAATTCATTAGCCCTATAAAATTTTGGGTTCTAATTCTTAGAACCTGATTTCCATACCAATTCAATCCCAATCTCTGAGAGAAACTCTTGAAATACATATCCCTAATACAGAATCACACAATTTCTCCAACTCTTACAATTTGCAAATACAGAAATTAAGAGCCAGAGATTTTAGGTGACTTGTCCAAGACCACAAAGCTGTTTGGCAGAAGTCTCCATTTTTAGTCTAGGCCATTTTCTACCACATCACAATTTAAAGGGAAAAGGAGAATCCTCTACAACTCTCTTAAAAATATAGATGGGTCTTAAGCTTCCTGACTTGAGACAGAGTTCAAGGCCCAACAAAGAGTGAGGTTTTAGTTCCCCTTCTTAAAATTGTGATTCCTAGGTCTGGCCATCCCAAATCACCGGGAAATGTCATCTTTCAGAATTTTAGGCAGCAGCAGGGATCCTGGGCCAACTGATCTACATTCTAAAGGCAGGAACCTCACTGGCTTCTGATTAGGGCAGAATTGTGATCCTTATCTTCTTTTGTGCCACTTATCACATGTCTACTTGCAAAAAAAAAAAAAGAGAGAGAAGCTTCCAGAATGTGTGTGAAGTAATGTTGTTGAGTTTTTTTAGCCAGTTCCTAGGCATCAAGCATTGGAATTTCTCCAGCCCATTGGTATTTTTTTCTCCTGGCATCAAAGAAAGGAAAAGAGGAGAGAAACTAAGAAATGTGGCACAGATGGCAAAAATCAGGGAAAAAAAGAAAAACTTGGCTTTAAGGGAAAGTAAGTAGCAACATGGATGCAAACATGCCGATAAAAGAGGCAAGTGGCCATCTTGTTGGGTTAAAAAAAAAAAAAACAACTGCTGATGGATCACCAGGCAGGCAAACGTTCCACGGTACTGAAAACAGAGCTAGCCACAAAATTGCTTTTTCTCCAGGTTTTTTGTTTGGGTTGGAGGATGCAACATGAAGGGCACATTTGGAGGAGTTGTGTGTGGTGAGGGAAGAAGACAGAGCTAGCCTCTCGCTGAGCCCTAGCTCATGCCTCAATCCTCCTGAGCTGATAACTGTTCTCCTTCTTTCCTCCTCCTACTACCTTACTCCCCCCCGCCACAAGAAAAGAAGAAAATAACATATAATTTTATGCAGCTGGCTTCTCCAACACTTCGATGTGTGGACCTCTGTGAATTCAACAGCCAGAAGATCAGAACCAGAACATTCTCCTATTGTCTGCCTCCCTTGGTTAATTGTAGACTGGAAGGAGAGCTCCAGAGTGGGCTTTCCAAGCACAGGGAGGTGTGTGCTGGTATTTGGATGAAGGTCAGAGAGATCAGGTCTGGCTCTTTCTGAGACTTTCAGGGACACACTTAGAAAGAAATGGGCTGCTGGCTGCACTCTCTGTCCCACTTGATTTTCCTCAAATGCACTCCATCAAATCGACTTTTGTCCCAATTCCAAGTCACAGTCTAGGAAATAGGGAGCCCTGGTGGCGCAATGGTTAAGTGCTTGACTACAAACCAAAAGGTCAGAGGTTCGAACCCACTAGTGGCTCTGCGGGAGAAAAATCTGGCTATCTGCTCTGGTAAAGATTGCAGCCTAGGAAACCCTATGGGGGTAGTTCTACTCTGTCCTATAGGGTGGTTATGAGTCAGAATCGACTCAATGGCACACAACAACTACTCTAGGGAAAATCTAAAGACTTCCTTTCTCCCTTAGTCCTCTCCACTGCACTTCAACAAATCTTTATAGGTTCCTACTATGTGTGGATTACTGTGCTAGGTTATCTTGGAGGTTCTAAAAAAGGAAAATGAATAACCTGTCCTTGTCCTCAAGGAACTTGGAATCCAGTAAGCGGAATGAGTTATTGTGGCAATAATTGAATGCAGGCCTTATTTAACTGCAGGAAACAGAAGGAAGGATCAAGGAAGGCTTCATGAGGATTTGAAGGATGGCAGGATCTTGATAAGGGAGGCTTGGAGGAAAGGGCATTCCTGGGATAAAGCACAAAAGTAGAAGCAGTAGAAAGAGGGAAAGCAGAAAGGAGTCCTGCTTGGCCCAAACACAGGGTACACGGAAGAAGTCATAAGCCCAAAAAGGTAGGTTGCAGCTAAAACCAGGAAAGTGTTGAATGTCCAAACCAGTTGTCATCAAATCAGTTCCAACTCATGGACCATGTGTGTCAGAGTAGAACTGTGCTCCATAAGGTTTTCAATTGCTGATTTTTCAGAAGTAGGTTGCCGGGCCTTTCTTTTGAGGTTCCTCTGAGTGGATTTGATTCACCAGCCTTTCAGTTAGCAGCTGAGTGTGTTAACTGTTTGCACCACCCAGGACTCCTCTTGAATATTAGACTGAGGAATTTAGATTCAAATCAATTAGATGAAACAGAAAAAAAGAGGTTGGTGCAATTGTTAAGTCTTACACCACTGATACCAAGAGATTATAGTTGTGAATAGAGCATGTCCAAAAGTCTAATTCAATGGATGAATTGTTGTTTTCCTTTTCATTCAGTGTTTGGTGTCACTGTGGTCCCTAAGGTCCTGCAGGTATAATGGGAAGAAAATCGGCATTTTAGCCAAACAGATCTGCAGTCAAGAGGTAGTTCTATTACTATTTATCTACTGGCCTTTGGGCAGGTTTGGTTTTTTTGTTTTTTTGTTTGTTTGTTTGTTTTGCAGCTGATGTGAATCTGCTTACCTCCTTGAGCATAAGAAACATCACATCGCCCTCTTTTTCTAAATCAAGTTAAATCTGGCTCTGGATCTTCACCAGAAAGCAGTACATGTACTATCTGTGATGCTTTGGGATGGGAGAAGGCGAGGGGGTGGGCTGCCCCTCCAAAGGAGTGTTCAAGCATCTCAGGGGACTTATGAAGTCCAGAGACTAAGGAGAAGGGTTCTTTAGCATCTGTCCGTCATGGGCAACCTCATAGTCCATTTGAATGTGGATAGCTCCACTTTCTCCATGCCAGGCTTGGCAAGGTAATCTTTCACTATAGATCCCCAGTTATGGCAGTAGAGAGTGACCAACTTTCCTTGTTTAGCCAGGACCGAAGGGGTTCCCAGCATGCATGACTTCTCAGTTTTAAAATCAGAAACATCCAGTGCAAACCAAGAAGAGTTGGTCTCTCTGCCTAGTACTAAATGGCCAATGCCCAGAGCAATGGCATGCACACACAACCCCATCAGAGGCTCTGGCATGCCTGGGCTCTGTCAAGGAGCAGGACTGGACCTCCAGTCCTCGCAGGACTTGCTACCACCCTCTCATCTTCCTCTGAAAGCTAGTTCTACTTCTTTAAGTTAAAGCACCAACATGAATGGGGTTTTCTTCGAATACCTGGCAACTTCTTGTTTTGGCTCTGAAGCAAATTCATTAAACCACTCCCAAGGCAAGGGCCATTCTACCTGTAGGTGACCGGAGGAAGCATGGGGGCAGAAAGAAATTATCCTTTTGTTCTTCTGAGAGATTAACCAGTTATTCAATACAAAAACATATACTGAGCATATATTCTGTGTTAGGCATTGTGCTAGTGCTCAACATACAATGAGGAAAAGATACACAATAGCCCTCTCCTCATAGATCTTACATTCTATTACTACTATGAATCAAGAAAGAAGCAGAAAGAAATATCTCAAAAATTATCCAGGGGCAAATTCAATCTAGAAAGGCCTCAATGTCCTCATGTTCAAAGCGGAGATAATAGTACACACCTCCCAGAGTTGTTGTAGGGGAAAATGTGATAAAGTGTGTAAAGCACTCACTACAGTGCCTGCCATGGACTTAAACATGCTAACGATCATGAAGATGGCACAGACAGGGCAACATTTTGTTCTCTTGTACATAAGGTCGCCAGGAAGCTGAGTTGACGCAACAGCAACTAACAAAAACAGTATAGATCCTGCCACATGGGATGATCTATATAGCCACAGTGACATCTTTGCCTTTCTGAAGTTGGTATTTAAAGGTACTATTTCTCTTTGATACCTCCTTCAATTTCCACGAAACTCTTACTGTATCTCTAAAAAGTTCTTAGGTTTACTAAGTTTTATTGAGCACCACTGCCAGATTCTTTTATATATGTTATCTCATGTTAGGAGCCCTGGTGGTGCAATGATAAAGAGATCGGCTGCTAACCAAAAGGTCAGCAGTTCAAATCCACCAGCTACTCTTTGAAAACCCTATGGGACAGTTCTACTCTGTCCTATAGGGTCGCTATGAGTCAGAATACACTCGACAGCAACAGGTTTGGTGTTTGGTATATCATGTTAGCTCCACTTCACAGGGAAGAATCTCTGGCAGGATAAGTTCCAGTCACACAATTAGGCAGAGAGTGAGGATTCAAGTCTATTTCTTCCAACTCTAAACCCTGTGGCTTCCCCTCATGTCACAGCACTCTCTTAGTAGTTCCTTTGAAAGAACCTCTTCCATTTGCCCACTGGTCTGGAGACTCTCAGATCAGAAGTTGGTATTACAGTTGCAGAAGCTGTGAAACAAAGTCAAGGCAGCTGTATTAGCCAGGGGAGGCTCACTGCTGTAACAAATCAACTGCCAATCTCAGTGTCTTACCTCAGTAAAAGTTTATTTCTCCCCAGATGACTAATGAGCATCCACAGCAGTGGTATTCCCACACAATTGTTCAGGATGTTTTCCATTGTAGTTCTGCCATTTTCTAGGGCTTTTTCATCTGTTGCAATTAGGTTGCAGTTGGGAAAAGAGAAAGAGTCCCAAGGATTATATTAGAGTTTCTTATGGGCTAAATCTAGAAGTGGAATGTATCAGTTCTGCCCATACTCTATTGGCCAGAACTCAGTCACATGGTCACACCTAACTGCAAGGGAGGCTGGGAAATGAAGTGTAGCTGCATGCCCATGAGGAAAAGGCAACAACAGCAGTTTAGTGAACACAACAGTCTTTGCCAGAGAGGCACATGGGCAATAGCTCTGGGATTGTAATGTTAGCAATCTTCAGGAGATTATCAACTCTTGGAACACTCAATCCATAAAATGGGGAACTCCAGAGACCTGGAGGTCATTTTATTTAAAGGGTTGTTGCAAGGACTAGAGGACTCATACATAGCTCCAGAGACACAGTAAGCCCTCAGCCAAAAGTCACCTAGGACAGGCAGCAGAATATAGTGAGACAAACATGGCCTTGAGCTCCCCTCACCAGCTTTACATCATGAACAGGTTTTATAACCTCTGAGAGCATGGAACTACATCTCTAAGTATGGATACTAGCAATCCATCTCTACTCATGAGAATAGCAGGAAAGATTACTTGAAATTAGAACTTTTTCAACATTCCAAGATAAATGGTGACCTACTGTGCTTTATGCAAATAACGTGCTCCTTCTATAGTCGTTTGCCAGCTGCACCCTCCCCTTTGAGATACTTTCATAAGTGCTGCTAAGCCAATTTTTTTTTACATGTTGCTGTAAAAAAAATTAGTATAGCACACTTACAAAAATACCTCATGGGGGAGGGTGAGGTTGGCAAACAAATGTAGAAGGCATGTATTATTTGCGTAAAACTATGGTATATCCAACTAGAGAAACAGATTAAACACACAATAGATACGTTGTTGGTGGGAGACCAGAAAAACACTAGGTGAGTACCTGCATTAAGAAGTATAACTTTCAGGGAGGACAATGCTTCTCTCCCAAAAGATACCTGGGTGTACATTTAATGGGCCTCTACTACATGATTTATTTCTGAAAATTTGCCAGTAGATAGTATTTCTGAAATTTTACTAATATTTGAAGACAAAGGCAGTGGTTCTCAAGTCTGGTTGTGTATCAGAATCATCTGAGGAAATTTACCAAAATACAGAGGGTCAGTGCCCAGATATCCAAATTGTCTTAAGTTCCTAAGTGATTTGAGATAGCCAAACTGGCACTGGTCCATTAACTTCATTGGGAACCTCTGCCCTAAAGTACTAACAGAAATCCTCAACATTTTTTGACATATACATTTATCTACTTTGTAATTTTTTAAATAAAGCAGAACACTACCCTAATGTTATTACACCTTTCAGAGAGTTGAACTACACAAGCAAATGCACCATAATATGAGTATGGACACTTTCAATTTGAAAAATAAATGCCTGAATGAAGACCTGGTAATGGTCAGAAGTCAGAGGACTTTTACTAGATTGAGTGATTGATTCACACACTTACTCAGTCAAGCAGTGAACAAATGATCATCAAGCCATTTGCCAGGTACTGTGCTAGGGTCTGGAGGAGCCCTGGTCGTGCAGTGGTTAAGCACTCAGCGGGCAACCCAAAGATCGGCGGTTCAAATTCACCAGCCGTTCCATGGGGGAAAGATATGGTAGTCTGCTTCTATAAAGATTTACAGCCTTGGAAACCCTATGGGGCAGTTCTACTCTGTCCTATAGGGTCACTATGAGTCAGAATTGACTTGACAGCAATGGGTTGGATGCTAGGTTCTGAGGCTATAAAAATTACTAAGATATAGTTCCTAGCCTTCAATAAGACAAAGAAAAGAAAAAACTACAGCCACAGCTTGCTTCCTAATAGTGCCCACCACAATGCTTCTGAAGTTTTCGACCTACGATACTTTATTAAGAGTAAATGCAGCACCCTAAGAAGAGGCCAGACTTCTGCTCTCTTGATCACACTTCACTCACCTGGAAGTAACTTGTGTGTCCCATGGTGAATCTCATTATTCATTGCAAAGAAGTTAATGCCATATGAAAGGCTACTTCTTCCAGGAAGAGGTGTCTCTGATCACCATAGGCAAGGAAAATCATCTTTTATATGTTTTACTTATTTGAGGTCACTATCTTATCCTTGGGGGCAGTGGTGGTTCAGTGGGAGAATTCTAGCCTTCTGTGTGGGAGAACCAGGTTCAATTCACGGCCAGTGCAGCTCATGCACAGACACCACCTGTCTATCAGTGGTGACTTACATGTTGCTATGATCCTGAACAAGTTTCATTGTAGCTCCCAGATTAAGACAAACTAGGAAGAAAGACTTGTAGATCTACTTCTGAAAATCAGTCAGTGAAAACCCTGCGGATCACTGCGGTCTGATCTGCAGCTGATCATGGGGATGGCGTAGGACTGTGCAGAGTTTCATTCCATTGTGTATGGGGTCATCGTGAGTCGGGGGTCGACTTGAAGGCAGCTAACAACAGCAACAACATCCTATCCTTTTATATATATATATATTTTTTTTTTAACATCAGTTTCCACTCCATTGTAAAGCTGACTTTTATAATGTTGTTTTCTTTTATATACTTTCAGGGAAAAAGATCTATGAAAGTGTGCTAGTCATATAGCTCTCTTTCCTGAGACCCAAGTATCAGTCAGTGAGAGCGAACGTGGCAGCCTCATCCCTGCAGCCTTGGCCATTGAGTGTTATCGCATTGTATGCAAATGTTACCCCGCTTCCTGAGGGTGCTATGATGCTACCATACTACCTGCTATCTGCTACCTTGAGCTGACTGTGTTCTGTAGTGGGTGTTCACGTCATCAGATTCTCTCTGCCATTTGTTTTGTGTTTATGGACAACAGTTTTAGCCCATAATGACTGAGAAAATGTCTGCAAATGATAGTGCAGGAAAGAAATAAATGAGTAAATGAGTACCATGCTGGATGCTAAAAGGTAAGCTTTAGAGCAACTTAAAAATTCTTCAAGGAAATAGCCATGAATGAGAAAACAGGGGGTAAAACTAAGCAGGCAATCAGAGATGGGTGGAAGTCCTCTGACATATTGATCAAAAGCATCACTATAGCCTGAGAGGACTGACAGACAATTGTATGGATGGGGCTGAAGGAACACTGGAGGGGAGAGAAAAATCATTTGCCAATGTACAAAAGGGGAACCTAATTCCACAGGGACTGTGCCATAAATAACCCTTCTAGCTCTGATTCAGTTAGAGCTCCTGTTTCCAAAACAGCATCAACCCTGCCAAACTGGATAGAGATGATTGCTTTATTTCTCCCACTGAACTGTAAGCTCCTTTAACGAGAGATTCAATGTCTCATTCATCTTTGACTTCCTCAGAGTCTAATAAAAGGCATGCCAAAAAACTAAAAAAAGAATGAATGAATGAATTTCTAAATGAAATAGATCACTCACCATCTCTGACATGTCGCTTAGAAAATAAAAACACTCAGAAATTCTGTGAACAGATCATTTTATCAGATATTTCCCAGGTTTCTTCCACAGAGAAGGCCAGCAAGATAAATAATGTTGAGCTGGTGATGAATCAGGCTTAAGCTGTGCAAAGAGGCCCAAGCTTTTCACAGTCTTGCTTTCAGGGACCAGAGATAATCTGACACAATCCCTGGATTCCCAGATGTGTCTCATATCCAGTGTGATGAATGAGAAGAATTAGAGAAAACTTAGCCCCCATCCTAGTTCTGTCCAGGCCCCAAGAACAGAATTCTCTGGGCGTTATGAACTAACTAGTGGAAATCTGGGAAGAAGGTAGGGGTGTGGGAGTAGGAAGGGGCTGATGTAGGTTAAGATATAGCAGGAGTTACACCTCGAATGCACTTAGACTTCTCAAAAAGATGCTAGTCCTCATCAGCCTACTTGGCAACTCCCCAAGGGAGGAAAAATACATTTGGTCAGATAAGGTATCCTAGAAAACCAACCTAGAGATTCAACCTACCTTGTCCACAGAGAAACAAGCACACATAAAAATGGGTACACAAGGAAGTTCATGCATACACAGGGCAGCAGGGAGGACCTTTCCTAACTGATTCAGCTCAGTGACAGGGGATACTTTATGTAAAGCCAAGTAGTTGCTATGTTTGTTCCTAAAAGGCTGCTCACCCACTACCCCAGTTTGCAAGGTCTGACTTTGTCCCCAGGTCTAGGTGAGGACACTAATGTGGGATGAGGGAGACCCTTGGTCAACAGATCCAGAGATGAGATCCAGAAATTCATCCCTCCTCATCTAGACAATGGAGAAGAGTTAGAAAGAAAGTAATACCTTGAGGGATGCCTAATGGGGCATTATCTCCACCGTTAAAGAGGGAGAAAGAAGAGGTGTGGCAAGGAGTCGGGCCAAGCCCAGGTTTACTATATTAGACTTTCCTCCCACCCAGCACTCAGAGAGAGAGAGATCAACATCGAGCATCTTTGCAGGAAACTGCAGTTGTTTTGTTGTTGTGGTTGTTAGGTGCCGTTGAGTCAGTTCCAACTCAGTGACCCTAGGTACAACAAAACACTGCCTCGTCCAGCACCATCCTCGCAAACGCTGCTATGCTTGAGCCTATCTTTGCAGCCACTGTGTCAATCCATCTCATTGAAGGTTTTCCTCTTTTTCACTGACCCTCTACTTTACCAAGCATGATGTTCTTCTCCAGGGACTGGTCCCTCCTGATAACATGTCCAAAGTATGTGAGATGAAGTCTCACCATCCTTGCTTCTAAGGAACATTCTAGCTGTACTTCTTCCAGGACAGATTTGCTCATTCTTCTGACAGACCATGGTATATTCAATATTCTTTGCCAACAACATTATTCAAAGGCATCAATTCTTTTTCAGTCTTCCTTATTCATGTCCAGCTTTTCTATGCATATGAGGTGAATGAAAATACCATGGGTTGGGTCAGGAACACCTTAGTCCTCAAAGTGCTATCTTTGCTTTTTAACACTTTAAAGAGGTTTTTTGTAGCAGATTTGCCCATTGCAATGCACAGTTTGATTTCTTGACTGCTGCTTCCTTGGCATTGATTGTGGATCCAAGTAAAATGAAATCCTAGACAACTTCAATCTTTTCTCCATTTATGATGATGTTGCTTATTGGTCCAGTTGTGAGGATTTTTGTTTTCTTTAGGTTGAGGTGTAATCCATACTGGAGGCTGTATTCTTTCATCTGCATCAATAAGTGCTTCAAGTCCTCTTCACTTTCAGCAAGCAAGGTTGTGTCATGTGCATATCGCAGGTTGTTAATGAGTCTTCCTCCAATTCCGATGCTATGCTCTTCTTCATGTAGTCCAGCTTCTCGTATTATTTGCTCAGCATACAGATTGACTTTAGTAGGGTAGAAAGTAGAAGACTGAAATGTTTTTACTATCACAGCTGACATCATAGTTATTGCTCCACGGGGGACAACTGACTTTGCTGAGTAAAATACCCTAATAAACTTCTTAGGATAGAGGGTAATACTTTGAGCATAATAAACAGGTAAATATGAGAAAATGAGAGGAACTTGCTTTGCTAGTGAAAGATAGAAATGAGAGAGGGGGATAGTGGCATAGATGAGGCTCGGGCAGGGTGTGGAGTGATATTGCTTGTGAAAATTCCTCAGTGGCAGAACAACCAAAGGTATTTTACGAATGAAAATAGCCTCACGTTCAATTTGAACTTTATATGATACATTTTAAATCTTCTTCTTATACCCCCAAGTTCCTTATTAAAGTCTATTCATCACACAGTTGCTTTTGTAAGTAGAAATTGTGAAAATTAAGAGAAAGTTTGAATTTCATGTTTAGGTTGATGTTACATGGTTTGAACTTTGTGTTAGGTTCCTGTCATGTGAGACACAGCATGAGAAGGACAGTAAGACTACCTACAAATGGAGGAAGCAAGAGTTTAGAGCCAGGGATAACACGGAGAATGTAATTCCCCTAAAATACCGTAGTAATCTGGGAGGTCTTCTAGTCTTTCATAGGACATGGAATTGGAAGTTCAATCCAATCTTATCCACATCTCAAGGAGAGGAGAGGACTGAACTAACAGTAAGGGTTAGAGTGTTAATAATTAGAAATCTGTATTGCTTGGGGTTTTCTAGTTCATGCCTACTCATTACTGTAGAATCTTTAGATCTCACCTTCACTCCCATCAGTCTCCCCAATTCTTTCTGGAAGTTCCCGAGGGGCTCTGCTGACCAAAGTTACATTCCTATTAAGTGATTCCTTCCAAAATGTAGAGATTCCACAAATTTTGGCTATCTATTGCTACCAAATCACACCAAAACTTAGTGGCTTAAAACAACAGCAATTTATTATTTCTCATGAGTCTTTGGATTAACTGGCTATTTAGCCTGCTTTGGGTGGTGTCAGGTAGGGTGCTAGGATGACTGGAAGATCCAGAATAGCCTCATTCACATGCCTGAATATACCATGGACTGCCAAAAGAATGAAAAAAATCAGTCTTAGAAGAAATAAAACCAGAATGTTCCTTAGAAGTAAGGATGGCAAGACTTCAGCTCACTTACTTTGGACACACCATCAGGAAAGACCAATTACTAGAAAAGACATCATGTTTGGTAAAGAAGAGGAGCCAACAAAATTGAGGCACCTCAGTGAGACCAATTGACACAATAGTTGCAACAATGGTGCCAAACAAATCAATGACCATGAAGATGGCACAGCACCCAGCAACGTTTTGTTCTGTTATACATAAGGTCACCGTGAGTAGGAGCCGACTGGACAGCAACTAACAACAAAAGATGCTCTGGAAGCAACACCCCCTCACCTACCCTCCCCCCTCCCCAAGTCTACAGGTAGAGCTCCCTCCTCCTGC
Organism: Trichechus manatus latirostris; assembly: GCF_000243295.1. Lineage (NCBI taxonomy): Eukaryota > Metazoa > Chordata > Mammalia > Sirenia > Trichechidae > Trichechus > Trichechus manatus. Next base: position 12,991,522 of record NW_004443957.1, on the reverse strand, counting down.
CAGAGCAGTACAGTCCTGGACTGACCTTGTGTGTGGATCCAAGACCAGCAAGAGGCCTAGGAAGGAGGGAAAAAGAGGTAGGAGATAGAGTTGGACAAGGAAGAAAAGCGTAATGTTTCTAATTTTCTGCTTGTCCTTGTTCTAGAGTAAGGTTAAAGCTGTTAAAACTGCAAAGAGATGACTTTCCTCCTGTTCCCTCTCCAGGCAACCAAGATTCCAACCTGGACCAAATGCTAAGACCTTGCCCCAAGGACAGTTAACTATTAAACAAATTGAGCCAGAGACGAGGTACAGTCTTTCCCTAGTGCAAGCTTCACAATTCAAACTGCCCCGTTCCTCCCTCACCTTATAGAAGAAACGCAGTCAAAGAGAAGTGCACTTTATAACACCCGAAGTCACAATGACAGTTTCTTCCTATTGTAGCTTCCATCCAAGTACTGACTTTCTGCTGCACTGTCTCATTATGAGTATTAAAAAGGAAAAGATGCCATCAGCAAGTGCAGGGAGTTTGTGATAAATTGCCCTGTCTTGGCTTATATTGATTAATTACAATTTACTATCCAGACAGGTGATGGGCATTCGTGTTCTCCACTTCCTGGAGATTATCAGCAGCCAAATCTTCCAAACGCCTAGGTGAGAAAATGTGAGCTACTCAGGACAGTGAATGGTGGGTTCCTGATTGCTCTGTTTTGTTAAGTTTTCCTATCATCATCTCATGGAGAGGCAAATTTCTAATTCACATGACCCTGGAACTCCATCTGGAAGCAGGAACAGCAAAATAGGTTTTCCTCTAATCAGAAAACATGGCGTAGAGCAGGAGGAGCACACAGTGCTCCATAATGTGTAACTTTGCTACAGCTGTTGGGTCTGAGAGTCATGTTTTCACCCCTCCCTGCCACCATGTCTCCCTCCATCCCACCTCTTTGCCCATCCAGCTCATTGTCAAAATCTATCTTCTCCAATAAGCCTCCTCTGACCCCACAGGTGAGGACAAGTGCAGCTCTTCTATGCTCTTTTGTTCCCTGTGCACACCTCCACTACTGTATTTGTTGTTGTTAGTTGCTGTTGAGTAGATTCTGACTCACCGACTATTGCATTTATCCTGTGGTATTGACGTTACTTATTCTCTCTTCCCCCATAGGCTGATAAAGAGCAGAGATTATGTCTTATTCTGCTTTGCATCACTAGATCCTAACCCCATGTTGGGCATGTGGAAGATACTGAGTGTACATTGAACTGAACCTAACTGACATTCAACATACTGCTGTGTGACTTTGGCATCTTCTTCCTTCTCCCCAGTGCTACCAAATAAGTTATGACAATATATCTCTTAATCATGGTGCTAAGTGAAATGCATCTCAAAGAAGTTCTAAGTCTGCCCAGCCTCTTCTCTCCAGAAGAGTGAGCACATCAAAATCTACATCATTGTTGTATTGCAGCAGTACTTTCCTTCTACTTTTTTTTAAATTATGTTTTATTGTGTTTTCAGTGAAAGTTTACACAGCAAATTAGGTTCCCATTTAACAATTTCTACCCAGACTGTTCAGTGATATTGGTTACATTTTTTCAGAATGTGTCATCGTTCTCATTTCTGTTTTGGTTGTTTTGTTTCCAGTAATTTAGTTTCCCTGCCTCCTTATCTTCTCATCCTTGCTTTGGGGTAAATGTTGACCGTTTGGTCTCATATACATGATTTTTTAAAGGATCACAATACTCAGGAGTGATAGTCTTTATTTTATAAGGCAATATGTTATTTAGCTAAAAAGTGACCTCATGGGGCAGTTTCAGCCAAGGTTTAAAGAGTATCTCAGGGTGATATTCTCAGGGAGTCCTTTAGTCTCAATCTGTCCACGTCTGGAATTTTTTAAGAATTTGAGTTCTGTTTGACATTTTTCTCCCATTCTATCAGGATCCATCTATTGTGGCCCTGATCAGAATGGTCAGTAGTAGTAGCCAGGCACTATCTAATTCTTCTGGCCTCAGGATAGATGAGGTTGTGGTTCATGTAGACTATTAGTCCTGTAGACTACTTTCTTCCCTGAGTCTTTGGTTTCCTTCTTTCTCTTGCTCTAGATGAGTAGAGACCAATAGTTGTATCTTAGATGGCCACTCACAAGCTTTTATGATCCCAGAAACTACTCAACAAATTAAAATGTAGAACATAAACTTTAAGAACGATATTAGGCCAACTGACTGAGTTGTTCCACAAGACTATGGTCCTAAGCCTTCAAACCTAGAAAACCAATCCTGCGAGGTGTTTGGTTATGTCTAAGAAGTTCCCATAACTGTACCCCCTATGTGTTTTACTATGCATATGAATATAGATGCATGTACACACATACATGTATATACATATACATATAGATACATCAATATATGCATATATATACATACTTACATACATGCATGCATACATAAATACATAATCACACATATTTTTTGGTGGTTGTTGCAAAATTATATATGTCATATAAATATATATTATGTATTTACCAAAACCATCCTCTTTTCTTGTGTACTTCTTAGTGACATCATTCATCTTGGTCAACTGTGTGCACTTCACCCACATTCGGTGCTACCTTTCCCATCATCAAAAATAACAAGTGTCTACTATCTAGAGAGTGATTCCCCCTCTCTCCCCCACGCAACCCTGGTAACCACCATTGAATGTTGGTTTCTGTATTAATACCTATTCTTGTCTTTTTATAAAAGTGAAATCGCCCCTAAAAAGATAAAATACTTAGGAATAAATCTAACCAGGGACATAAAAGACCTATACAAAGAAAATTACAAAACACTGTTGCAAGAAACCAAAAGAGACCTACTTAATGTTAAAACATACTATGCTCATGGATAGGAGGACTCAACATTGTGAAAATGTCAATTCTACCCAAAGCGATCTACAGATAATGCAATCCTGATCCAAATACCAACAACATTCTTTAAAAAGATGGAAAAACTAATCACCAAATTTATGTGGAAACAAAAGTGGTCCCGCATAAGCAAAGCATTATTGAAGAAGAAGAACAAAGTAGGAGGCTTCACGCTACCTAATCTCAGAACCTACTATACAGCCTCGGTAGTGAAGACAGCCTGGTGCTGGTACAAGGACAGACACGTAGACCAACGGAGAGAATCAAGAACCCAGATGTAAATCTACCACCTATAGTCAGCTGATCTTTGACAAAGGACCAAAGTCCATTTAATGGAGAAAAGACAGTCTTTTTAACAAATGGTGCTGGAAGAAATGGATGACCATCTGTTAAAAAAAAAAAAAAAAAAGAAACAGGACCCATACCTCACACCATACACAAAAACTAACTCAAAATGGATCAAAGACCTAAATATAAAACCTAAAACGATAAAGATCATGGAAGAAAAAATAGGGACACTTGCTAGGGGCCCTAATACATGGCATAAATAGCATACAAATCATAACTATCAATGCACAAACACCAGAAGATAAATTATATAACTGGGATCTTCTAAAAATTAAACACTTATGCTCATCAAAAGACTTCACCAAAAAAGTAAAAAAGAGAACCTACATACTGGGAAAAAAATTTTGGCTACAGCATATCCGACATGGGTTTAATCTCTAAAATCTACAGAATACTTCAACACATCAACAACAAAAAGACAAATAATCCAATTTAAAAATGGGCAAAGGATATGAACAGACACTTCACAAAAGAAGACATTCAGGCAGCTAACAGACACATAGGGAAATGCTCATGATCATCAGCCATTAGAGAAATACAAATCAAAACGACAATGAGATAGCATCTCACCCCAACATTATTGGCACTAATCAAAAAAACAGAAAATAACAAATGCTGGAGAGGTTGCGGAGAGATTGGAACTCTTATGCACTGCTGGTGAGAATGTAAAATGGTATAACCACTTTGGAAAACGATATGGCACTTCCTTAAAAAGCTAGAAATAGAAATATCATAGATCCAGCAATCCCACTCCTAGGAATATATCCTAGTGAAATAAGAGCCATTGCACGAATAGACATATGAACATCCATATTCACTGCAGCATTATTCACAATAGCAAAAAGATGGAAAAAATCTAAGTGCCCATCAACAGATGAATGGATAAAAAAAATTATGGTACAAACACACAATGGAATACTATGCAATGATAAAAAACAATGATGAATCCAAAAAATATCCCACAACATGAATGAAACCGGAGGGCATTATACTGAGTGAAATAAGTCAATCACAAAAGGACAAATATTGGATGAGACCACTATTGTAAAAACCCAGGAAAAGGCTTACACACACAAAAAAAAAACAATCTTTGATGGTTATGAGGGAGGGGAGAGATGGGGGGAGGAAATCACTAACTAGATAGTAGACACGTGTTAATTTTGGCGAAAGGAAAGACAATGCACAATATAGGGAAAGTCAGACCAAGCAAAGTCATAGAAGCTTCCTAGACACACCCAAACACCTTGAGGGACTGAGTTACTGGGGCTGGGCTGGGGACCATGGTTTCAGGGGACATCTAGGTTAATTGGCATAACATAGTTCATAAAGAAAATGTTCTATACCCTACTTTGCTGAGTAGCATCTGGAGTTTTAAAAGCTTGCGAGCAGCCATCTTTTGGTCCCATCCCATCCAGAACAAAGGATAATAAAGAACACCAAATACAAAAGGAAAATATTAGTCCAAAGAACTAATGGACCACATGAACCATAGCTTCCACTAGCCTGAGCCCAGAAGAACTAGATGGTGCCTGGCTACCACCGCCAACCACTCTGACAGGAATCACAATAGAGGGTCTCAGACAGAGCAGGAGAAACATGTAGACCAAAATTCAAATTCACATAAACTGACCAGACTTACTGGTCTGACAGTGTCTGGAGGAACCCCTGAGACTATGGCCCCCGGAAACCCTGCTAACTCAGAACTGCAGCTCCTCCCAAAGTCCATCTTTCAGCTAAGATTAGACAGGCCTATAAAACAAACAACACACCTGAGGAATATGCTCCTTAGTTCAATCAAACGTACAAGAACAAATGGGCAACACCTACCCAAAAGCAAAGACAAGAAGACAGGAAGGGACAGGAAAACTGGACAAATGGACATGGGAAACCTAGGGTGTAAAGGCAAAGGAGGACAGTGCTAACACATTGCAGTGATTGCAACCAATGTCACAAAACAATTTGTGCATAAACTAATTCACGCTATAAACTTTCACCTAAAGCACGATAAATTTTTTTTAACTGAGATCATATAATATTTGTTCTTTTGTGACTGACTCCTTCTACTTTTTTAATGTACCCTTTGAGTTGCTTTTCCTTTGCTGAGTCATCCATACTAGTTCCTGAGTTCCTATTGAGCTAAAGGCAAATGTGGGTGAGATGTATGTCCAGACTGAAAATGTAGTCTTACTGGATGATGGGACCAACTCATGACTTGTCCTGACTGACCCTTTACATACACATCTCCACATATAAGCAGACTCACGGACAGGATTAATTTCTCAATTAATTCTTGAAATGCCTCCATTAGGTTTTCCGAAATTATGAGGACCCTTGATTGGATTTCAAAAGCACCTAGAAGAATTAATTATTTTCTATTTATCTTCCTTTCAAAGTCACCAAAGCTGAACTTTAAGACCTGAGTGTTAATCCAAAAAACACAAAATAACAAATGCTGGAGAGGTTGTGGAGAGACTGGACACTTATACCCTGTTGGTGGGAATGTAAAATGGTACAACCACTTTGGAAATTGATTTGGCGCTTCCTTAAAAAGCTAGAAATAGAAGTACCATACGATCCAGCTATCCCGCTCCTTGGAATATATCCTAGAGAAACAAGAGCCGTCACACGAATAGATATATGCACACCCATGTTCATCGCAGCACTGTTCACAATAGCAAAAAGATGTAAGCAACCTAGGTGCCCATCGATGGACGAATGGATAAACAAACTATGGTATATCCACACAATGGAATATTACGCAACAGTAAAGAACAATGATGAAGCTGTGAAACATCGAATAACATGTGGAAGCTGGAACTTACGATGCTGAGTGAATTTAGTCAGTCACAGGACAAATACTGTATAAGACCACTATTATAAGAACTCAAGAAAAGGTTTAAACACAGAAGAAAAGATTCTTTGAGGGTTACAGGGGTGGGGAGTCAGGGTGAGGGTTATTCACTAACTACATAGTAGATAAGAATCATCTTAGGTGAAGGGAAGGACAGCACACACTACAGGAGAAGCCAGCACAACTGGACTAAACCAAAACTAAGAAGTTTCCTCAATACAATCAAACACTCCGAGGGACAGAGTAGTAGGGGTGGGGGTCTGGGGACCATGGTTTCAGGGGACATCTAGGTCAATTGGCAAAACAAAGTTTATTAAGAAAATGTTCTGCATCCCACTTTGGTGAGTGGCATCTGGGGTCTTAAAAGCTAGCGAGCGGACATCTAGGATACATCAGTTGGTCCCAACCCACCTGGAGCAAAGGAGAATGAAGACCATCAAAGACATAAGGAACGTATTAGCCCAAGAGACAGAAAGGGCCACATAAACCAGAGACTCCATCAGCCTGAGACCAGAACTAGATGGTGCCTGGCTACCACCAATGACTGCCCTGACATAGAACACAACAGAGAGTCCCTGACGGAGCAGGAGAAAAGTGGGGTGCAGAACTCAAATTCTAGTAAAAAGACCAGACTTAATGGTCTGACTGAGGCTGGAGGAATCCCGGAAGACATGGCCCCCGGAATCTCTGTCACCCCAGAACTGAAACAATATCAGAGGCCAACTCTTCAGATGGGTTGGACTGGACTGTGGGACATAAAGTGATACTTGTGAAGAACGTGCCACTTAGTCAAGTAGATACAAGAGACCAGAGGGGCAGCTTCTGTCTCGAGGTGAGAAGGGAAGGCAGAGAGAATTAGGAGCTGGTTGAATGTTCATGGGGAATCAGGGGCAGAGGGGAGGAGTCTGCTGTCGCAGAATGGGGTGAGCGGTTGGGGTCTCATAACAATGTATGTAAAAAAAAAAAAAATTTCTGTATAGGAGACTAACTTGAAATGTAAACTTCATTTAATTGCAACAATAAAAAAAAAAAAAAAGACCTGAGTGTTTTCACGTGTCTTCTGGTGAGTTGTTTTTTTTTTACATTTTTTTTTAACATACCTATCAAGCTTTCCAAAATGAAGGGTAACTCCACAGAGGCATTGCAGTCTTCCAGTTGACATCCCAGTCGATTGGGATGGACCTTATAGACTCTCTGTTTTATTGTGGCTCAGTGCAGATGGGTCATCTTATGAGCATGTAAGGTGTGCATAGTGTGCAGTACTCTTGGTTTCCTCAGATGTATTCTTATTTAAAGTTAGGAAGGCAGCAAGAAGTCTTAGCAAGTCCTCTAAACTGGTAACCAGGAGACTTAAGAGGGCCTCAAATACTTTATAGAAGGAAGTGGTATATGAATAGGTAAGTAGGTAGGTAGGCAGGTAGGTAGGAGGTAGGAGGTAGGTAAGTAAGTAGCTAAATAGGATTTCCCTACCAATCTCTGCTACTAACCAGTGCTCTGACACTGGGCAAGTCAGTCCTCCCCTCCAAGCCTCAGTTTCCAGTTCTCTAAAATAAGGGAGGTTGGACTAGTTGATTATTAAGTTCTGTTCAAGACCTTTGAGTGTATGAAACAATCCGTGACCAGCTTTCCTTCCCGTCTAGCTTTCCTGTTCTCATACCAGTGTGTCTCCATGTTCCCTGACACCCGCTTGCATGGATCTTTTCAAGGTGACTCTAGATCTTCCAAAATCTGCTTTCTTAAATTTCATTTCTTTATTGTTCTGGAATTCCAAGCTCCTCTGAGTTTACAGTCTCTTCCCCCAGGCTGCCTTTACCCTTCAACCTTTAAATGTTTCCTTCATGTTAAACAAGTACCATAGAAAGGCACCTGACTTCCTTGTTTCCTGTGGCTAATGGTTCTGAAGTGACCTGAAAAGTTAATGTAACTTCCTTAAATTCCTCAGTCAGTGACCTACAGAGAAGTTGAGCCTCTGGCTCACCCTGGCTCAACAGTCATCTGTTTTTAATTGCATTGGTCCCCATATTAGCCACAGGCTTTAGTTACGCAGCCTGGGATGAGCAGTCTAGGGAGATTGCCTTTGCCTGCCTTCCCCAAACACCTCCAGCTTGAGAGGAGCTGTCACGGATGTCTCCTCACATTGTTAGTTTTCTTTTTAATATTTATAAACATAAAAGTATTTTTTTCTCCTCCACTTGAAATGTATATATTCGTTCATTAAAAGGCATTGAGGCTGCTGAGGTAATGGCCTGTCAACAGATTTACAGCAGGAACTATCTCACTGCCTGCAGGCCTGTGCCTTTTAATATAGTTAAAAGGCTTCTGTTTGGAATCTTAGCTAATTAATATTCATGCTTTCCTCCTTCCACCTGCCATTCCCGATTTGCTGTCTTTTAGGAGATTGATCATGGCCTAATTAATCCCACCAACAGTCAAAGCACCGCAGGCAGGGGGAAGAAAGGGAGAAATGCCATAGCAGTGTTGACTTATTAATGAGGAAAGAACATTTTAACTAAAGGAAATCTTCTCCTTGTTTATGAGAAAAGTTGAGGAAAAGTCTCTATAAATACGAAAATTTGGTAGGAATGGAAAAGTTGACCAGGGATTGTCGGTTAAATGGCTCACAATTTACTAATATCTTAGGGTTTTCACAAGTTTCATTCATGCCAGAAGTCACAGAACAGGAAATTGAAAAAGCAGTAGGATATATATTTTTTCTTTTTTTTTTAATGGTGAAATAAAGGTGAATATGGCAGCGGCAGGTGTCACTGTTCAGTAGCTGAGGAAAACCATCCACACAAATTAATGTGATCTGCCTACATGAGACCTTTGAGAGCCAATCAGATTCCTGAAGATAGTCACATTGGCACTTAATTTTTTTTTTTCATCTTTCATCTTTTAACACTAAGGCTTATAAATCAAAACTGTTTTGCCTTAAGAGAAAAGACTAAAGGGGGCAGGAATGGTAAGTGGTGAGGATAGGAGTGTTTATAATAAAACTTTCCTCAGATGTGAAAGCTTGTCACAAAGCAGAGAATTAAGTTTCTCTACTTGACTGCGAAGGATAGAAATGGGAATCTTGGCAGCATTTGTGACAAGACACTCAGTAGCCATGGAACTGGGATTGGAAGAGATCTACATTAAGAGAAAGAAGAAATAGTTTTAGGGCTCTGCCCCACCCCACACCTCACACAGTTGCTCTTCCCAGTCTGGGTGCCTCAAAAACATATTGTTCAGTGATGAGAGGAAGAGAAAGTCACCAGGGAGAAGACCTCATGTTTGAGCTGGCTAACTTTGACGAGGTTACTTCACCACTTTGAGTCTTATCCATAAAATGGGATAACAATACCTTCTTCAGAGGATCATTCTGAAGATTAAATGAGAAAAAGCCTTCAAAGTGCCGAGTGCAAGGCTCAGTAAATATTAGTTCTACTGGTATATCCATAGCAAAGGGCTATGTCTTCCACACTGCGCAACTAACAGCAGAAGTGACAGCTACTCCATCTCGTAGTGAAGAACATTTTTCCTGAAGGAAGAGAGCAAGATGGAGTGGGGAGAAACTCACTTCTCTTGGCCACAAAAATACACAACTTAAAAAAAAAAAAAAAAAGCCAGAATGGAGCTTATCGCATTTCTAAGCCTGTCTCGCCCAGTGCATTGGATATTAATAATGGAACAAAAAGGAATTACAGAAGCAAGATAAAAATAAACCAAAAGCACCAGTTCCGTGCAACAGGTACATGTAGTTTGTCCTGCTGATGAGTCACTGGTCTGAGAAATCTGTTTAGGTTCAGCAGGAAGTCCATGAACAGGCTGCAGCTTAATTGTCCTCCCACCGTGGTTGCTCCCATTGTGAGCTTGGGGCTCTTTATTTTCAAGAAGTCTGGGCGATCACAGTCCTCTTGGATGAGATCATGTAGTGACTACATTGCTGGCCCATCCAACCTGAATGCGCTTTTACAGTCTGCGGCTATCAAACTCCCATTCTTCCTTCAGGGCAGCTCAAGTGTCCCCTCCTCTGTGAAGCCTTCCCCATTACCCTGGTCAGAACTAAGCACTCCTTACTTTGGATCCCCAAAGAATACTCCTACTCTATTAATATATATAAGTCCCTCACCCCAATGATAAAGCATTTGGCTGCACCCTGAAAAGTCAGCAGTTTGAACCCGCCAGCCACTCTATGGGAGAAAGATGTGGCAGTCTGCTTCCATAAAGACTACAGCCTTGGAAACCCCATGGGGCAGTTCTACTCTGTCCTATAGGGTTGCTAAGAGTTGGATGAATTAGTTATTAAACAAAAAACACAAACCCCTTGCTGTCTACTCATAACGACCCTACAGGACACAGTAGAACTGCCCCACAGGGTTTCCAAGGAGCAGCTGGTAGATTTGAACTGCAGACCTTTTGGTTAACAACTGAACTCTTAACCACTACACCACCAGGATCCCAAATTAATCATTAGGAAGATGCAAATCAAAATCACAATAAGATACGACTTCACCCCCACTAGAATGGCTATGATCAAAAAAGTGGAAATGACAAGTATTGGTGAGGATGTGGAGAAATTTGAACCCTCATCCGTTACTGGTAGGAATGCAAAATGGTATAGTCGCTATGGGGGACAGTTTGATGGTCTCTCAAAAAGTTGAACATAGAACTCCCATATGACACAGCAAACCTAATCCTAGTTATATACCCATGAGACTTGAAAGCAGGAATGCAAACAGAAATCTGTACACTAATGTTCATTAATTAAACATATATATATATATATAGTCTTTATCTGGACTCTATTTGTTCCATTAACTATCATTATAGCAATATTACACTGTCTTGAATAATATAGCTTTGTGGCAATAAATGAAATCAGAGAATGTAGTCTTCCCAGTCTGTTTTACTTTTCCAAAATTCTTTTGGCTCTTCTAGGTCCATAACATTTTCACCTAAGTTTTAGAATAAGCTCGTCAGGATGCGATGCAGAACTCAAATTCTAGTAAGAAGACCAGACTTAATGGTCTAACTTAGACTGGAAGAACCCTGGAAAGCACAGCCCCTGGACTCTCTATCAGCCCAGAACTAAAACAATTTCCGAGGCGAACTCTTCAGACAGGGATTGAACTGGACTGTGGGACATAAAGTGATACTTGTGAAGAACGTGCCTCTTAGTCAAGTAGATACAAGAGACCAAGGGGGCAGCTTCTGTCTGGAGGTGAGATGGGAAGGCAGAGAGAGTTAGGAGCTGGATAAATGTTCATGGGGAATCAGGGGTGGAGGGGAGGAGTGTGCTGTCGCATAATGGGGTGAGCGGTTGGGGTCTCATAACAATGTATGTCAAAAAAAAAAAATTTTGTATGGGAGACTAACTTGAAATGTAAACATCATTTAATTACAACAAAATTAAATAAAAAAAGAATAAGCTTGTCAATCAATTTATACAGAAGGGCCTTCTGGGATTCTGATTGGGATTGCATTGAATCTATAGATCAATTTGGGGAGACTTAACTTACAATTTCGAGTTTTTTGACACATAAACAGTATACATCTCCATTTATTTAAGCATCTTTTAATTTCTCTCATCAATATTTGGTAGTTTTCATTGCAAGTATTTTTCTAAATTATTCCTAAGTATTTTATGATTTCATGCTTCTTGTTGCTATTGTAAAGGTATTGCATTTTGATTTAATTTTCCAATTGTTTATAGCCAGTATTTAAAAATGTAATTGGTTTTTGCATATTGATCTTGTATCCTCGGATCTTGCTAAATTTAGTTTTTAGTTCTAATACTGCTCCTCCCCCCCCTTTTTAAAAAAGATTCCTTGGAATGTTCTGTTGTACAATCATGTTGTCTGCAAATAAAAAAAATTTTCTCCCTCCTTTCCAATTTGTATGCCTTTTATTTCTTTTTCCTGCCTTATTATGCTGGCTAGGACCACCAGTAATACATTAAATAGAAGTAGTAAGAGCAAACATCTTTGACTTACTCACAGTCTTATGTGGAAAAAGATTCAGTTGCTCACCAGTTAAGTATGATGTTCACTGTATAATTTTTTGTAGATGCCCTTAAGATGAATTAAGGAAATTTATTTCTATTCCTATGTTGCTCAGAGTGTTGATCATAAGTGGTGGTTGCATTTTTTCAAATCCCTTTTCTGTGTCATTATTCCTTGTAATATACCTTGTTCTGAAATCTACTTTTTCTGATATTATTATGGCAACTCCAGCTTTCATTGATTTTTTGAAAAAAAAAATTTTTTTGCATGGTATATCTTTTTCCATCATTTTACCCTTAGCCTATTTTTGATTTATACATAATACAGGTTTTTTTAGACAACATGTAATTGGTTCTTATTATTTTAATCCATTCTGACAATGTTTGCCTGTTTAGAGTTTACATTTAATGTGATTGTTGACATGGTTAAATATGAACTGACTATCTTACTAGTTGTTTTAATTTTGTCCCATCATTTCTTTGCTTTGTTCCCTCTTTTTCTGTTGTTTTTTTTTCTTTTTCTTTTGGATTCAATTGAATATTTATGATTGGATTTTATCTCTACTATTGGCTCATTAGGGTAGCTGAGTGGCAGAAACGGTTAAGCGCTCGACTACTAGCCAAAAGGTTGGCTGTTCAAATGCACTCAGAGGTGCCTTGGAAGAGAGACCTGGTGATCTGCTTCGGAACGATCACAGCCTTGAAAACCCTATGGAGCAATTCTACTCTGCAAACATGAGGTCACCATGAGTCAGAATCCACTGGAAGGCAACTAAGAACAACAGTAACAATCACTGACTTATGCAATTCACTACTATGGTTTTTGTTTCTGTAGTTGCCCTAGGGTTTACAACATATATATTAAATGATCACACTCTATCTTCAAATACCACTTACAGTAATATACATCTATTTCCTTCTTCCCACCCTTTGTATTGTTGTCATAAATCACAAAATATATTGTTAGTTTTGCTTTAAAACAGTTGATCATCTTTTGACAAAATTTTAAAATGAGAAAAAAATATTTAAAATTTACCAACATATTACCATATATACAGCCCCTTAATGTTTTGTTTAGGTCTAAATCTCTGCCTCAAGAATGTCTTTTTAAATATGTCTTGCAGTTCAGTTCTGCTGGATACAATGCAAATTCTTTCAGACTTGTTTCTCTGAAAAGTCATTATTTCACCTTTATTTTTTAAAGAAATGTTCAGGAGTTCTAAAATTTGAGTTTGATAGGAGTTTTGTTTTTTAGTTTCAGCATTTTAAAGATGTTGTTTCGCTGTCTTCTGGTTTACATAGTTTCAGTTGAGAAAACTGGTAACTCTTATCTTTGTTCCTCTATCCATAGCATGCCTTTTTATCTCTGATTGCTTTTTAAGATTTTTCTATATATCACTGGGTTTTCTTTTATCAGTTTAATTATGATATGTCTTCATGTGGTTTTCTTTGTGTTTATCCTGCTTGGAGTTCCTTGAACTTCTCAGATCTGCGAGCTTATAGTTTTCATCCAATTTAGAAAAATTTCAGCCATTGTTTATTCAAATAATTTTCTGTACCCCCTCCCCCATTTTCTGAACTTCAAGTACATATGTGTTAGACTGCATGAAATTTTCTTCAACATCACTGAGATTGTTCATTCCCAGTCTTTTTACTCTATATACTTCATTTTGGATAGTTTTCATTGCTGTGTTTAAGTTCACTGACTTTTTCTTCAGCAATGTTTAAGTCTGTTATTAATTCAATCCAATGAATTTTTCATTTGAGATACTGTATTTTTCTGTTTTTCTATATATATTCCATTTTTCTCCTCATTGCTTATTAATAACAAACATTTTAAAGTTCTTTTCTGCTAATTCTATCATCTCTGTAATTTCTAGGTATGGTTCTATCGTTTGTTTTTCTGCAGGGTATGGATCATATTTTCCTGTTTTTATATGTTTAGTAACTTACAAATTTCTAGTAAAATTATTTACTAATTTTATGTTGTTGAATGATGGATTTTGTGGTCTTCCTTTAAATAGTGTTGTGTTTTGTTCTGACTGACAGTTATATTACTTGAAGATCAGCTTGATCTTTCTGAAGCTTTGTAAAGTGGGTCTTGAGTAGCCTTAACTCACAGGATCAGTTAGCTCCACTGTTAAGTCATACCCTCTTGAGGTCTCTAGCAAATGCCCCAAATTTTCAACAAGGGCTCTCAACCCTGTTGCTCAGAACTTGAATATCTTCCATCCCTGTCTGAACTGTGGGAACCCTTCAACTTACAGCTCCATCATTCTTTGCCCAGCCTTGTGGAGTTTCACCCTTTGCATGCACAGTTAGGTATTCAACAACAGACTCAAGGAACCCCTATGAAATTTTTGAACCTTATCTCCTGTTCAACTCCCTTTTCTCCAGTATTGTATCCTGAATATTCCAGTCACCTTGGTCTTCCTGAACTCTAGTCTCTGTCTCTGCAACACAGCAATTCTACAGTGCTCTGCCTGGGATCTGTTCCTTTAACTTGAATGAGGAAAGTGCCTTCAGGCAGAAAGTTGGGCAATATTAGCACTCATCTCACTTGTTTCTCTACTTTCAGAAATCACAATCCTGTGCTGCTTATTATCCAATGGCCAAAACAGTTGCTTCATGTATTCTGTTCAGTTTTTTAGTTGTTTATGGTGGGAGGGGAAGTCCAGTCACAATTACTCCATCATAGCCAGAACTCCCTCAATGTGTGTGTGTGTGTGTGCTTGATCTGGGGACAAAATAGCCTGGGAAGAGTTTAAAGAGTTGATTAAGTAAAATGTGTTAATGAATACTACGTTATATTATCTATTAGAGGTGTTTTTTTTTTTTTTTTTGTCATTTGTTCAATGAATTGAGGAAGAAGGACTTAGGAAAGACAGGCTCACTGAAAAGCCATTTCCCAACAGAAAGGACTGTTTTATTAAATATTTTCATATTCCTTGACTGTTCCTTAAGTTGCTTGCTGTATCAGGCAATATAGGCTAGATTATGTTATTGTTATAAGTGACCTTCAAATAGCAGTTACTTATGATAAAGTTAATTTCTCACTCATGCTACCCATCCATTACGGACTGGTTACAGCTCTGTCGAATGTCATCTTCGTTCCATAACCTGGATGGGACCCATCTGGGACATAAACAATTTTTGCGGCAGAGAGAAAAAAGATATCGGAAACCATGAGATGGCTCTTACAACTTCTGCCTGGAACTGACACATTTCTCATATTGCATTGGCCAAGGTAAGTCATGTGGCCATACATTAGTTCAACAAGTCAAAGTGTGAAATCCTCATACCGCAGGGGAGAAACTGAAACATTTCATGAATATTAATATAGCCTACAGTACTCCTCTACACAGCATCTTCTCTTCTGTCTTAGATTGGACTCTACCAAAAACTTGTGAACATCAGAGAATGCAATTAAGAAATGCAGCTAAGCATACAAATGTGGCTACTATCCTGAAACTGCACAGTCTGTACTTAAATGATTACTATGAGCTATTAGCAAGGATAAAGGGTATCTAAATCTGCTGATAAGTGGAGAGCTCCGAAATTTATTGTCAAGTGAATAAAAGTAAGATACAGATTAGTGCATTTGACATACCTGCATTTGTATAAGAAAAAGGATATATTTATGTATCTGTACGTAAATGCATGGAAATATTCTAAAAGAATACAAGGGAAATTGTTTCTCTGGGACAGAAAACAGAGGTCTAGATTAGGAGAGATATTCTTACTGTATGCCCTTTTGTACTGTTTGAACTTTTTCATGTGTACTCATTATTTTTCTAATGTTACTTTAAAAATTACCTTCTGGATGTACACTGAAGAGTTTGCCATCAGTCAGCCAATATCCTCAGCAATGTTCCAGTGTACCACAAAGGGTAAAGATGTGGTACCACACTGAGGAATGCCCATAACAGAGATCAGAGAATCAACTGACGATGAACTTTTAAGAACCACTTCAGGAAGTCCTTCATGGCTTCCAGACATCAAAAAAGAAAAATATGAAATGAAAATTTCAAGTCTCCCTCTTAGGTCCTGGCATCAAGAGGCTCCAGAAAGGAACACATCTGTGCCCCTACCTTGATTTTAGCCCAGTGAGACTTGCGCCACACTTCTGACCTACAAAACTATAAGGTAATGAATTTGTGTTGCTTTAAGCCACTAAGTTTATAGTAATTTTTTTACAGTAGCAGTGGGACACTAATACATTATGTTCATTCCCCAGTTGTTTAATTATATAGCGACTGGAGTCTTGTACTAAGGACATAAGGCAGTTTTACTGACAAGCCTGGAAAAAAAACCTGAGACATTGACTGTTCAGACACTTGATCATGTTGTACCACTTTTCCTCAAAGCAATGGAATGCTGGAAGTTCGTTCTTGATAATCAAGCCACACAATTAACTTCAGAAGATCTAAGAATGGATCATGTTGCAGTTGGATGTGAAACAAATTATTTGGAAAAAATGTATAAAAAACTACTTAGTCGTGCCATGCACAAGCCTTCTACATGACTTATCTGCCTTTTATAAGGAGAAATCACACTGTTGTTCGAGTATCTTGACTCTACCACCTGCAACAAATCTGGATTTTTTTCTCACTGAAAAGCTATGATCATATGCAATATTTATTTCATTAAGGAATTCATTCATGGAGCAGGGCAGGGTGAGGAGACTGTTAAGAATAATACACACAAACTGTTTTGGCATAACTCAACAGTAATTATTTTTCCAGAAAAGCTGATCAAGAATCGATCATATTGATTTTATTGACCTTTTCAGGAAGGGGGTTCTGGATAGATTGAGTACATCAGAATGGCCGAGTATACAACTAATTCTGTCTCTATCCTCACAGCTCTGTGATAGCTGTTTGTACCACACCTCTGCCAGACATTATTTCTGAGTTAGACTTTCACTAAACTCATTTAAGTTTAAAGAAATGTGGGCAAGAAGCTTGTCTTGGGCATCACCCCTTGTACTAATGTTCTCTAATAGATGATCAACCTCTGAAAAGACAGTGCAAACAGCTAGCATGTCTTAAATCAGATGTTTGGAGGAGAGTGGATAATAAAATTTGCAGGGTGTTTTTTTTTTTTTTTTTTTAATTGCTCAATAGGTCATTCCTATGTCCAACAACAAGAGTCAGTTTTGATTATTTTTTAAGGGAGCTACATCTAGACTTAGCAGGAAATTTAAACAAAAAGTTATTCTTTACGCTGGTCCATGTTCATCTATTTTTCAGTCATTTATTCCACAAGAGATTGTCTTTTATTAGCAACTGTGAAGCTGAAACACAATGTGTTAATTTTATAAATGAGATGTTGGCATCACTACCATAAAAGATTCAGAGGGAGGCTGAACAGTGTGGCATCACCATGGTAATCTGCTGGGATGGTGAGCATCCCAGGGGCAATTGAACACAGAAAAACCATTAGAAATCTTTCCTCTAGAGATACATGTTGTTTTTTACTCATCCACTTAAGGACTGATCAGGGCCACAAAGTGAAGGAAGCAATCACTCTTCTCTGACTATTGGCAAAGAATGAAATGGAATCTCTGGGCTATTCTACAACCATTTGTACAGACATAACCTTGAGAAAGACTTCCTTATTTCTGATTGGAAAATTACATTAGCCAAGAAAGAAAAAGTTTTACAAATGCCAAGGGTACAGTAGCTCATTAGTAGCTTGTTTGCTCCCATTTTAAGTTTCTATAGTTTTTTTTTCATTAGTTTGAACACAGATGAGGGTGTAAATTAGGGGTTTGCGGAAGAGTAGCCTGAGGGATGGAGATGAGAATGAAAGGGGACAAGGCAGGTTCACCTAGAATTGTTTTGCAGCAATAATAGATTTTCTTACAAAGGCCTGTCATTTTTTGCTTGTTTGTAATTACCATTCAAAATTACAGAAATGAATTAAGAGGGATAACTAAAAAAAAAAAAAAAAAGAAGATATTTATGAGAAGTCACATTAAAACTAACATTTAAGCAATAATAAACTGTGAGAAAAGTCTTATCCATCAACTCTAGGAATTTGTTTGCTGCTACTACTTTTAACTTTTTGATGGAGAATTATGAATGAGTTTCTATTTCTTTCATATATTTTTATACATATCTAGATGTATCTTATATATATGACAGATATATATATATATATATACCATA
The DNA here is from genome assembly GCF_000243295.1 of Trichechus manatus latirostris. Taxonomy (NCBI): domain Eukaryota; kingdom Metazoa; phylum Chordata; class Mammalia; order Sirenia; family Trichechidae; genus Trichechus; species Trichechus manatus. Next base: position 12,973,291 of record NW_004443957.1, on the reverse strand, counting down.
TCTATAGTTAACATTTGTCCGTGAGTAAGGTTGACAATAGCTAGTTAATGCTCACCCAGCAGCCTTCCCACTACTGATATACTATAAAGGAAAGCTATTAGCAAAGTAAAGCACATATTAGTCAATATTTTTAATGACCTGCCTCGGGATGATTTCTCAAGGACACGTTAGGCATTAGTCAATTAATACTGCTGACGTCAACGGCGACCATTGTTTAGATTTATGTTATCACATACATAGGTTAGGGGAAATTGATGTTGAGTCATTATCAAAGGTTAATTCCAGTACGAACCGATTATATTTGATTTGTTGCATGGCTTCAGGATGTACCTCTAATCTTAGCCAGAAATTTTCTAAATTTATGTTGCAGGTCAGAAGAGATTTGAGTAAATAGGCCTAAATCGCAAAGACAATTATAAAACAATGAAAAACGCATAAATCAAATGTGAACTACATCAATTATTTATGTATATGTGTATACATAATTATAGGTGTAAATTTTTTTTTTAAATGAAGTTGGGGGGAGAAAAACATTTTGGAAATAAAATATACCAGGTAATTGAAACGCTATTTATTTTAGTGCCCTTACAAATCTACAGTCATTTTTTTCTTTTGTTTAGGAACATAAAAATATACTATGCTTAATTTGATTTGTCTTTTAAATCATTGTTTTTCTTATTTTTGAAATACAAATACCTAGAAATGGAGAAAAACATAAGAAATTTTTCCAGTTGAGGAGGAGACAAAATATCTGGAAGAGTATTCTAATTTTCCTGAGTTAATGCAATCTGTGAGACTTCACAACTTTTTATATACACATTTCTAAATATAAAAATTTTCAAAAATGTCATATCTCCTTTGACTTGAGGATATTTGACCACGTGTATCTAAATACACATGCCCATTTATCTTAGAGTTCTTGTTTTTAATTAAATTGAAAATGGGTGTAAACATGTCAAACCTAGACCAGGGTGTT
>NW_004443957.1:12968992-12971772 GCF_000243295.1 Trichechus manatus latirostris | reverse complement strand
ATCTTAGAGTTCTTGTTTTTAATTAAATTGAAAATGGGTGTAAACATGTCAAACCTAGACCAGGGTGTTCTCATTTATTATTGAAAGAACGTGGTAAACTTCCTTGCAGAGTTTTATAAATCTTTGGAATAAGTGGAAGGCAGCATTCTGAATATACAAAGATTAAGGCAATTATTGCCTATTCTAGGGTCATGGCATGACGAGTCACATACTCTAAAATTCTAGTCAATTAAATTCAACCATCATTTACTATTAGCTTACTGTTCCTTGGATGTAAGGATTAATAAAACGTAGTTGAAGTCAAATTAAAACCCATTGCTGTCAAGTCAATTCCGATTCATAGGAACTCTATAGGACAGAGCAGAACTACTTGGTAGTGTTTCCATGGAGTGGCTGCTGGATTTGAACTGCCAACCTTTTTGTTAGCAGCCAAACACTTAACTAGTCAATTTAGTACATAATTATTTCCCCTAAATATGTGGTCCTGAACTAATTGGTGTGGACTAGAAATCATAGGAAAATCCTGCCCTACCCTAGTAAGGAACAAGGTTCTCATTCAGCCAGGTAGCCATCTGTTCTCTTGTGCAGTCACACCTCCTTTAGTCAGCCAATATGTTTGGAGTTTTTGCTTGGTTGCAAGCTAGAGAAAGGCAAGTTAAATTATCACAAGAAAAAGAATTTTAAAGAAAAAAAAAGAGAAAGAGGGAAGGAGAAAAGGAAAGAAGGAAAGGGGGGAAGGAAAAAAGAAAAGAAGGAAAGAAAAAGAACATACAGACTTAAATAACCAAACATGTAGAAAGGACAGCCTTAGGGAAGACTGGAGCCAGGGACTTTAATGATACCACCTAGTATTTTTCCTTATGACTCTTCTCACTGTGTGGTGGCTTCTCTCTGACCAGCATTCCTAGCAGGCAGGAAGGCTGGCCACCTGTAGCTTCAGACTTATACCCTTACAATCTCAGAAAGCAATTAAAGAAAGGCTCTCTTTCTGAGCTATGGTTAGAAATGTCCCAGGGGGAAAAAACCTCCAGCTGCCTGATCCTGGGATGCGTCTTTGTGACCGAGGAGAGAGCTAGCAACTCCCAAACTAGAGCATGGTAAGGAGATGTGCCCAGAGAAGAAGAAAGTGTTATGCCCTGAATAAAGCTGGAAACTGTGCCGACAAAACAAGAACATTCACCACATCCACTCAGCCTGCAATACTCACCAGATTCTAAAGACACCTAAAATTGAGGAGTTGTAAAGAATAATCAGTTCTTGGTTTCAGCCCTCCACTGCAGTGGTCAGTTCTGGATACCACGTTTTAAAAGGGGCCTAGATAAACTAGGGAGCCCTAGTGACGCAGTGGTTAAGAGCTCTGGCTGCTAACCAAAAGGTCAGCAGTTCGAATCCACTAGGAAACCGTATGGGGCAGTTCTACTCTGTTCTCTAGGGTCACTAGGAGTTGGAATCGACCTGACAGTAACCAGTAGATAAGCTAAAGAAGTCCATGGGTAAGGCAAATAGTTAATGCACTAAATTGCTAACCAAAAGGTTGGAGGTTCAGGTCCACCCAGAGATGCCTAAGAAAGGCGTGGCTATCTACTTCTGAAAAATCAGCCACTGAAAACTCTGTAGAGCACAGTTCTACTCTGAAACACATGGGGTCTCCATGAGTCGGAATCGACTTGGTGGCAACTGGTTTGTTTGGGGTTTTTTTTCTTTTTCTTTTTTCTTTTTGGTGAAGAAAGACTAGAACATGTCCAGAGGAATGATGGCATTAGAAGCTACACTATACAAGGTACGTATGGTTAAAAGAACTGAAACATGTTACCGTACAAAAAGAAAGACTAAAGAGATAGCGGATGTAAAATACTTTAAAAGTCTTACATGAAGAGGAGGAAGCATACTTATATTTTAGCAATACTGAATTTGAAATGATGGTAAATCATTTCATGATGCTTAATTCTAGGGGCCACAAATGCAAATCAATGCCTACAGGATTCAGAAAGGCAACATGAGAGTGAAGCTATCCAGGTGTTAGAAACCCAATAGTGCATGCATCATAATAAATCCTAAGTGATACACTCCAGGACGTGGAAATCCCAATGAAGAGGAGGGCTTTAGAGGACTGGAGAACTTATGCCCCATCTAAAGGAGGCAGTTCCCTCTCAGGTCAGCTAATTGTTGTCCTGTGGGAATGGGTGCAGTTCTTTTTGAAGAAGAGTCAGAAATCCTTATTTTATGTGAAATTGTTTGATTTATTAAATGTTGGTTCATTTAAAAAAAGAAAAACCGTGTGGTCCAAACAAAATACAAGTTTAGAAGGGATCCCGTTATGAAATCTCTGTTCTAGAAGGTAAACTAGAGCTAATGTCTCAAAGTTTTCAAAAGTCATGATGTTACTCTTTATAACTTAGATACAGAAGTCCCTGCGTGGCCCAAATGGTTAAGCATTTGATTACTAACAAAAAGGTTGATGATCTGGGCTTACCCAGAGGTACCTCAGAAGATAGGCCTGGTGATCTACTTCTGAAAGATCACAGCTTTGAAAACCCTATGAAACAATTTGCAGTTTTCTGCTTTGTACACATGGAGTCACCGTTTGAGTTGGAATCAACTCAACAGCAACCAATAATAACAACTTACATATATTTTTAATAACTAGAACTCTTCAATCATGAGATACAAGATGCTTTGTGAGGTAGTAAGAATGGTGTCCCTGGAAGTATGCAAGTAGAGGCTTGTCATGGTTTGAGTTATGTCCCCTAAAAAAATGTGTGTATCAGTTTGGCTAGGCC
>NW_004443957.1:12961054-12968892 GCF_000243295.1 Trichechus manatus latirostris | reverse complement strand
GATTTTCCTGTATGTTGTAAACCTGCCTCTATGATGTTAATGAGGGAGGATGGGTGGCAGTTGTGTTAGTAAGGCAGGACCTGATCTACAAGACTGGATTGTGTCCTGAGGCAATCTCTTGAGGTATAAAAGACAGAAGTGAGCAGTGAGACAGGGGGACCTCATACCATCAAGAAACCAGTGCCAGGAGCAGAGTCCGTCCTTTGGACTGGGGTCCCTGCACCGAGAAGCTCCTAGTCCAGGGGAACACTGGAGAGAAGGCTGACAGAGAGAAAAAGCCTTCCCCTGGAGCTGATGGCCTAAATTTGGACTTTTAGCCTACTTTGACTGTGAGGAAATAAACTTCTCTTCATTAAAACCATCCACTTGTGGTATTTCTGTTGTAGCAGCACTAGATGACTAAGACAAGGCTGATGGTCATCAGTTAGAAATACTGTAGAGATGAATGCTCCATTATTGTGATTTGACTAGCCCAGAATAAAGTCTGCAGACTGACTCTGGAATTTTTAAAATGAGATCAGAAAGTGTTTCTCTCTGAGACAGATTCAAAGAAATAGAGGACAACACTCGAGGAGTATATCATCAATTTGGATTTAGACACATCGCTGAAAGAGACAATGAAGAAAGCCAAAATAGCACAGTATTTCTAAGTACAGTAAAATGTGCAAAAGTCAGAACCTGTGTAAGGAGGAAACCTGTCAGACAAGGAAAACTCAAATCTTTTCCACTAACAAAGAGCTGTATAAAAGTGGTAAGACTGCACCCTGACAAAGGCGGAAAACTTGGGAGACTCAGAAAACGACAGCAGTCCTGCCTAGTACCGGCTTTCACAGGTTTCTCTGTATTTTAGGCAAGAGCACACTGAAGATATATATATAGAATGTGCTGGCAATGGGATGGCATTTAATGGACATACATCCGAATCTTCTTCTGTCTAGTTAAAAAAAAGCTTCCTAGTCCGATGCCACGGTTTTTCGATGCTTGGAATGAAGGGAGTGTGGTTTTGGGGGTTAAGTGACTTTGATTCTTGGCCTTCCTCTGTTATACATGAGTCATGTAACCAAGGGCAAGTAACATTTCTCACCCCCCCAAACAACTTGAATGATCTACCATCGTTTCAAATTCAATATTGCTAACAAGAAATCCACAACTTTCTTTTTATACCATGCTCCCTTTCTTGACGTCCCCATGTCAAGGGAAGCAGTAAGATTTGACCTCTTCCTAGATTCCCATGGTCTGTCATTTGCCCACTGTCATGGGGGGATAGCTGTGAGGCAGCATCATGAGCAATCAGCTAAAGAGGAAACTGAGTTCATATTGTAGGGGACAAAGTGGGACATTTTCACTTGAAATCAAAGCCAATGAGGTGCCAGAATAAAAACGGACCTATTGCAGAGCCACGGGCCTCCTGAAGTTGCACTTTTGGTAAGACAAAACCGACAAATAGCTCTGATATTGCTTTTACAGAAGCCTAGGAAGTCTTAGACAAGGGTCATCCTCCTCTTGTTTTTACCTGTAGAATTTATGCAAGGGAATAGGTATAGCCTTCTAGTTGCAGCTGTGTTCGTCAAACTTCCATGTAAAGTGAACATCTATCAAACTGTATTTATCAATTAAACTCGATTATAATTTCAGTTATGCCCCCATTAAGAAAAGATAGACACACGACCCATATTAAAAAGCAGATATGAGAATCCTAACCTTACCAATGCATAATGTGGCTACATTTAATTTAAAAAACAAAAACAGTGACTGCAGAAAATTAGCCAAAGGGGATAACGGTCAGTGTAAACTTAAGATTTATTTAAATATATTGCATGCAAAATTTGTCTTAAAAATTCACTGTTAAAAAAAAAAATTAAAGGACATAAATCCCTAAAAATATGAAAAAAATAAATGTGTACATAATGTTTACATGAAAATGCAGCTCTTTGGACAAATAGTCCAAGCAAAATACAAGAACTGAGTAAAGTTATACTGGAGAGGTAAAAAAAAAAAAAAATTCACTGTAAAATTCATTTCTCTTTATGGTGAAAATATAAAAACTGGCATGGAACTAAAATGCTTACTCTGGAAGGTTATCCTATTGCTCCCAGTATTTTGAAAAAAAAAAAAAAAGTCTAATTGGAAAAAAAACTTTTTCAGACAATTAAGATCTTGCAAAGAGTTCTTTACATGCTCTTACTAGTAAAATGTTTCTGTTTTCTCAGTGGCATTGCCCTGCTATCAATAACCACTATTTTACTAGTAACTAACTAATAATAAACAATACTTGCATTTTAACTGAAAGACAGTTTAGCAGAGTAAATAATAGCCTGGCCTTTGGAGGCAGACTGCCTAGATTCAAATCCCAGCTCCAACACTTACTAGCTGTTAACTTTTTAAATTTCTTTATACCTTCCTCATTTATAAAATAGTGAATCAACCCAATAGGGTATGACGGAGGATTAAATAAATACTTATATATAAATAATTACATATATAATTAAGTAATTATATTGAGTGCTATGTAGAAAACAGTGCCTGAAACATAGTTAGCACTGTGTCAATGTGAACTATTATCATTATCTCTTGCCTTATAAGCATCCATTCATCCGACAGATATATTCTAGGGTGCCTACTGTGTCCTGAGCACTGTGCCAGGCACTGGAATATGTGTGGTCATTAGCTGCCATGAAGTCGGCCTCTGACTCATCGAAACCCCATGCACAATGAAACTAAATGCTGCCCGACCCTGCATCATCCTCATGATCATTGCAGATTGGACCATTGCGATCCATAGGGTTTTCACTGGCTGGTTTTCAGAAGTAGATCACCAGGCCTTTCTACCTAGTCCATCTTAGTCTGGAAGCTCTACTGAAACCTGTTCAGTATCATAGCAACACTCAAGCTTCCATTGACAGATGGGTAGTGGCTGTGTATTAGGTGCATCGGCTGAGAATTGAACCCGGGTTTCCCACATGGAAGGCAAGAACTCCACCACTGAACCACCACAGCCATTGGAATATGTGTAGCATTTCCTAAACCAGCAGCAGGAGGCTGATGGGCAGAGTCAGTACATTTTCAAGTACAAAGACTCAAACCGTAAGGTGGAAATAGCAGTAAGCCTCCTTCTCCTAATTAAATGCATAAATTAGAAACTACCCTGAATATGTTTCAAGGAAAGGTTACCTATAAACTGTTTGCGAAATGTGCAGTTAGATAGTTACCCACTAAGGTGGCTTTTACCACTTCTACATGAAATTTGCATCTGGTTAGATTTCTGTATTAGACGATGTTTCTAATTTGTGTTTTGGGTTAAGGCCCAGCTCCCAATGTGAAGAGAGAGTTACAAATGAGGAGGCCATGTTATCAGAAGGCTGGGTGGGACAGAGTTTTGATGTGAGCGTCGTGTGCCAGTTGTCATATGTCTCTAGCCCAGGCCAAAATCTGCCCTCAGTTATGCACGCGTAGCTTTCATTGACGTCAGTAAGAACTATGCTCATGTAACAGTAGGCAGAAATTTGGCTCTTTGATTTTAATAGAATTAAATACCAAATGTTCTGTTGATGCAGGTTGCACATTTACACCCCAAAGGTTCAGGAAAATGCAACAGAATATTGTTCTGTTGGCCACCTCATCTGTTGCACAGGCCGTGTAGTTAAGGGAGTACTGAATTTCTCAAGCCTGACTTGGAAGCCCCTGATGCTGTTGTGCCTATGTGTTGTGTGTGGCCTCTCTTTGCAGTAAGACCTTTAAATACAATTCCAAGACTTGGTCTGTGGCTTCAGATAAAACCCTAATACATATCCCTATTTCATTGCAAGTTGCAGGATTCCATTTCTGGTCTGGGCTTTAACAACAATGCTGAAATCAGTTAGTGGTGCCAGACTCCACTCCCCACCATAGATGATTGGTGAATTATATAATGAAATTTAGGGGCTTAGCATTCATAGAGTGTTCAGTCTAAGTTTCAGTCTAATTTGTGTTCAGGCATATCCATAGTTTTGTCTTAATATTTGTGTGGTTTTTAAAATTTAATTTAATTTTATGCAATGATGTTAACAATTTGGTCTCACAGACCTGAGCATCTGGTAGTGAGTTTCTGCGTGGTAAAACACAATTCATTAGAAATATTGAACCAGGCCAATGAAAAAAAAAAAAAAACTCCCTAAATAAGAGTGGAAATGTTTGTTTCTGGTTCCTTTAATCAGAAATTCAGAGTTCTAGTTCCTGCTTTGGATCCAGAGAAGCAGACTTTCTCTTGAACTGTTATTTAGAACTTGGATGGATGAATGCCTAAACATGTCTCCCTTGCTGCAAGTCTCCTTACAGATGACATGATCTAGCAGAGCCTTCTTGATCACTTGCCAGTTCTCACTCCCTCCTCTCTAAGAGAGGAGTGGATTATATGAATGGTAAATTTGGCAGCCCACCAGCAATCTGTCAGTTTATCATATTATGGTGGCTTGCATGTTCTATGATGCTAGTAGCTATGCCCCCAATATTTCAAATACCAGCAGGGTTACCCATGGTGGACAGGTTTCAGCAGTGCTTCCAGACCAAGACAGACTAGAAAGAAAGGCCTAGTAATCTACTTCTGAAAATTAGTCAATGAAAACCCTATGGATCACAACAGAATATTGTCCGACTTGACTCAAACATGCCAACAATCTTGAAGATGATGCAGGACCGGGCAAGTTTTCGCTGTGTTATACATAAGTTTGCCATGAGTTGGAGCCAACCTGGCCTCAGATAATAACAAAAAAAAAAAAAAATTGGGAGCAAGAATGGAACATATCTAACCCAGTCCCTCTCTTCTCTTGTTGGGATCCTCCTGGCTGCAGAGAGCCCATATTCTGCTTCACTCCTATGTTACAAGTTTGTAAGTTTCTGCCTCTGAGAAGGAAGACAGCATTGCTTGTGACTGAGGGTTAAGTCTGTTTTGTTCAGGAGGTTGATGTTCTTGAACCCAGGGTACCAAAGTCACACTCTCTAACAGCTTCAGGAGCAACAGAACTGACATCACAATATCTGTCTTCCGAACAGTTTAATGAAAAAGGTTCCTTGTTGGTGGGCAAGGGATGGTATAGGGTAGAGGAGATAAATCTTCCCCAAGAAGTCATTAGCTAATGTCTGGAATTGATAAATAAAAAATTAACAGAATAAGGACATTACTTAAAATACAAAGACAAATAATAGTAAAAAAAAAAAAAAAAAAAAAAAGCCAAAGCATTTGAAAGTGGTAGCCCTTGAAAATCCCCAAGCTGAACTAATTTCTCCTACATCAGGGCTCCTATAGTACTTAGTCCATATGGATAGTGTAGGGAGTACCACATTATATCATCACCCTCCTATATTCTCGCCTACTAGACTGTCAGCTCACTTAGGGCAGAGACTGTTTCACCCATGTTTGAATCTCCAGTCTCTCCATTGTGGCTGGCACTTAGTAAGCATGTCTGTTCATAGAACCAATTGAACTTGACTTCTCAACACCTATAACTACTGACAAGGTCCTAAAAGAGATAGTCATTCTTTCTCCTTCTTCAGGCAGAAAAGCTAATTAGAAGCCAAAAATATCTTCCTTTTCAGGCTACCTGAGAACTGAAGAGCCTACAGTATAACCAACCATTCCTTTGGATTGTCACTTCTTGTTTGATTAAAACACAAATCCTCCTGGAAGGAATAATATATTTACCATAGGGTGAATTTTTCATTAATGAAAGAAGAGAACAGAAGAAGAAAGACTCAGGACACCTAAAATAAACCTTGATTCTTTTCCAAAGTCACAAGTGATTTACTCTAGAAGTAATAAAGCCCAGGCAGCACTTGTTCTGATGATGGAGGACCTCTTTTCCTGGAGTCTGTCTAGCTGGCATAGAACAAAGGTCAAGAAAAAGAAGGTGATTCTGTCTGAAATTGTTTCACTAATCCTCTTAAACCAATATAACAAATATTTATTGAGTATCTACTACATGCTAGGCACTTTGCTAAGTTCAGGAGATAAATGGCTGAATAAAAATCAGTCCCTGCTTTTAAGGAATTCACACTTTAGTAGGCAGACAAATATAAAAACTAATAAATGTCATTCAGTGTCATAGATTCGATGATCAACATAAAGTTCAAATTACCGAGGAGGCACCAAAGGGCCTGAGGTTTGGCCAAACCCTTTATTTCTTGGCACCAAAGAGGACCTAGCATACCTAGGCAACGTGGCAAATAAGCCTAACATGATCCTGACCTTCTGTAGGGAGAGTAGGCACAAAGGATTAGGCAGTTAGAACGCACTCCAAACCTGCAGTGGCTGCCACAGGACCCTAAAAGATGTACAATCACCCTGGCTCTCAGGAATTTACTTGCCAACTATAACACGTCACCAGCTTCTCGGGGGAACCAAGAGGATCAATATGGTAATGTCTCCAAACCATGTTACTTCTGGGTGGAAGCTACTTTCTATAAAGTATTCATAAAGAACTTGACTCAGGGCCCTGGAGACTGCAGCCTGTGGGAAGCATCTATATGCATTAGAATCACATTTGTTAGAGTGGGGAGGGTGCAAGACCAGTGCCACTCAAATTCCAATTCTCAACCTATTGGTGGTCCTGAAATAAATCTAGTTGACCATGGCTTGCAGTTTTTTAATGATATATAATAGAACAGAATAGAATAGAAAGTATCAGAGTATATCACATAGTAATGGTAAGCATTATTTTGTAAAACATATGTTTCAATTGAGGCATTGGCGGTTCAGTGGTAGAATTCTCCCCTTCCATGCGGGAGACCTGGGTTTGATTCCAGCCAATGCACCTAACATGCAGCTACCACCCATTTGTCAGTGGAAGCTTGGGTGATGCTATGATGCTGAACAGATTTCAACAGAGCTTCTAGACTAAAATGGACTGGGAAGAAAGGCCTGGTGATCTACTTCTGAAAATCAGCCAATGAACACCTTGTGAATCACAATGGTCCCCATCCACAACAAATCATGGGGATGGCACAGGACTGGGCAGCATTTTAATCCATTGTGCATGGGGTCGCCATGAGCTGGGGGATGACTTGATGCCAGCTAACAACAGCAACATGTTTCAGTTAAATCCATGAGCGTTGAGGTGTGTGCTTGTGTGTGTGCATGCATGCATACATGCAGGGTCACAATGTAAACTGTGAAAAACTTGCCTTAGACAGCATGGAGCCCAACCTCATTCAAAAGGTTAGGGTACTGAGAGCCAAAGAAGTTTTGACCAAAGTGACATGGTTCGTTAGTGGTGGAGCTAAAACCTGACCCTAGTATCCAGATTCTCACTTCACTGCTCCCCATCACCCCCAACCCATATCATAATGCCTCACAGGATTTTGGTGGGGAGGTCAGGGACAGAGAAGGGAGGACAGGGAGAGAGGATGAGGGCAGAGGAGCTAAATCTTTGGATCTCCTTTATTTTACAACTAGACACAAGCCACACTGGACTTTTTTTATGTCCTTGAAAAATCATGATCTGTCCACAGAAGAGTGGAAATAATTGGAAAATTTACCGAGTTGAATTTACTTCGAAGTTCAAGTTTAAATTTAACTTTGAAATTACTTTGCCTGAGTTGAATTTTGAAGTGACCTGTTTACACCAGTATTTTAGTTTGGAATCTGGAGCTTGGATACTACATTCTTGACCCAATTCACCTTTTTTTTTGCTCTACTCTTTTATTTATGAACAAATTGGATATTTACTGCATTTGGGTTCCAATATACTATTTTATTTATTTATTTATTTTTATTGTACTTCAGGTGAAGGCTTACAGAACAAATAGTTTCTCATGAAACAGTAGTACACGTATTGTTTTATGACATTGGTTAACAACCCCACAAC